>NW_028320038.1:0-99438 GCF_062004578.1 Staurois parvus | reverse complement strand
CCCTGCTGAGAGTCTGAGCCAGCCACTCCCACCCTCTCTTCAGCCCAGTGAGCACTGGAGGAGCAGACCGAGAACTGAGCGATCAGTGGTCATGTGATCACTCAGTTCTCAGGAGTCGCAGAGGCAGCACTGAGGGGGGAGTATGAGGGGTTTTATTCCTTCAAGAAGCTGCCATCGAGCCATAGCTGAGCCATTTCCATGTTTCTGATACCAATGTACGATCCCTTCCCCCGATCCGTCAGTTCATCGATCGTATCTGGATGATCTCCGGGGCCGTTTCCCTGTTTGGGGAAATATAATAAACTCGTTTCGTTTTTCTTGTCATCTGGTGCCAGGAATCGGATGTAATGCGAAGGTGCAGAGCCGAGTGCGGTGTCTGCACATGTTCAGTCTCTTCCCCGTCTCCGTGTTCCTTGGACCACGCCCGGGTGGGGCCCCCCAGTCTGGGGCCAAGTCTCATGCACCTCGCACACATTGTAGCTTGTCCCGTAAAATGATTATTGTACAGCTGTCATTAAAACATTAATAGATCTTGTAGCGTGTTATCATCACACATGACGCTGCAATTATCACCTCCTGGGACCGAAGAACGATCCTCATTCACAAGTGTTTACAATGTATCTATAGGATGGGGGGAGGGGGGCAGGGTGACAACGCAGGAACACAATTGAGAAGGGGCTTGGGGCGTTGTCACCCTATAACAGGAAGTACCTGAACAAGAATGAAATGATCGGTGAAGCGTCTCTGAGATGTTGGCGATCGGCTTTGCTAGGACTTTGGTGCAGAGAAGGTTTATATCGCCTGATGGGGGCGCTCCCGGCACTGGAAGGACGATCGTCCCCTCTCTTGTCGCTCTCCCATCGTACGGTTTGTGTGAACATCTCGCCGCAGTTATTGATTTCCAGTCAATTTGAATACAATGCAAACATTGGTCCTGGATCAGAGGTGACAACTCTAAAGCTGAGCATTACTGGGGGACGTCAGGGGTGTCACCGGGGGGTGCAAGGGCTGAACGTTACTGGGGGATGTGGGGGTGCAAGGGCTGAACGTTACTGGGGGATGTGGGGGTGCGAGGGCTGAGTGTTACTGGGGGACCTTGGGGGGGGGGTGTGAGGGCTGAGCAGTACTGGGGGATGTGGGGGGTGTCACGGGGGGTGTGAGGGCTGAACGGTACTGGGGGATGTCGTGGGGGGGGGTGCGTGGGCTGAGCGATACTGGGGGATGTCGGGGGGTGTTGCAGGGGGGTGTGAGGGCTGAGCATTACTGGGGACGTCATGGGGGGGTGTGAGGGCTGAGCGTTACCGGGGGACGTCGGGGGTGTCACGGGGGGGGGGGGGTGAGGGCTGAGCGATACTGGGGGATGTCGGTGGTGTCACGGGGGGGGGGTGAGGGCTGAGCGATACTGGGGGATGTCGGGGGGTGTGAGGGCTGAGCGTTACCGGGGGACGTCGGGGGTGTCACGGGGGGGGTGAGGGCTGAGCAATACTGGGGGACCTCAGGGGGTGCGAGGGCTGAGCGTTACTGGGGGACGTCGGGGGTGTCGCGGGGGGGGCGAGGGCTGAGCGTTAGTGGGGGAATATCGGGGGTTTTGCGGGGGGTGTGCGTTACTGGGGGACATCCAGAATCATCTAGATCTTTTCTCCCCAGCCTGACTGTCCCTGTCTCCACCCCTTTCATTGGATATCGGTTCTTCCAGTCATGGAGGCTCAGTATGTGGGTGTTACCTATGCAAATACAGCCCGCTTAGGAACGCCCACTCCTCCAGACTGACAACCGCCCTTCAAGGCATTTTGATATTTGCATAACTCCTCCCACTGCTTGCATCAGGCCTGAGGGTTCTTAGGAGGAGTACTGAGGCAGGGGGGCTGTGATGTTTTCAGGATGCCATGTGCAGCACCCTGCTGCCCCCGCCCATCAGCCATGATCCGCTTGCATGGCATAGAGAAGCACAGAGACCCAGTGATGTCACCTAAGTAGGGCATGGATAGGAAATGGAACAGTTGTATTAAATAACTCCATTAAGATGAATGGGAGGAAGAAGGAGCAGAAAAGGTAAAACTATCAGCAGGTCAACCTCGGTTCTGAAGACTAAAGCAGGACTGCATGACCATGTGTTTTCCTCTCCGGGCCGAGGGGCCCTGTCCGCGCTGCGTGGGTCATGTGCTCATTTTGGAAGGTTCTACTTACCTGATCCTTCGATCCTCTGGAAAACTACACTCCCTCCACATCCAGCGGTGGACTGTTCCTGCCGTCCTCCCAGCCAGAGCCTGTCTATGGGCGTGATGACGTTAGGAACAGTCCATTCACAAGACTGCTTGGTTGCAGTGGGGGGGGGGGGGGGACTGGTCTGGAGCTCGGAGGAGCGGCAGGTTAGGAAAGTATATCTCCGCTCTCCGAACCCCAAGTAGTTAACCCATTCAGTGCTCAGTGCGGGCGCGGACCCGCTGCATGGGAGAGACCAAATTCCCGGAGTTCTTCTTTAACTGCAGCCAAAGTAAATCTGCATGGAGGGGGATGTACTTTAAAATGTCGGGTTTCTGCCTGTGACCCACTGGGGGTGATTTCCCTACTTCCTGTCCCTGTGACACCTGTACAAGGGAGGGGGAGGAACAGATATCGGTCTCCAGTCTATGAATGGGACTTTCTGTTCTTCATTTCTGTCCTGACACCATCTGCTTTTAATGTAGCGGTGCCCCCCCCCCCCCCCAAACTGCGAGATTGCGGTCCAAGCTGCAGGCTGGAGCAGGGGAGTGACACCAATGCATTGCTTCATCACAAAAGTGTTGTCACTCTCACAGATGTGCAGTCCGGCAGGGAGCTGAGGAATCACAAAACCAACCGAACTATAAATCCCGTCAGGGGCGCGGTTGCTGGAGAACGCGGCTGATTTCGGTCGGTGTTTGTGTGACGCACGCAATGCTCCCAATATAATAGTGGTGACACCCCCCACTGACTGCACCAGGAGCGGGCGCGGCCCTGCCATCCCCAGATCTCCACTTCTGGAAGGAATATTATACAAGAGGCCAGACGGCTCTCAGTGTCAGCTCTGCAGCCCCGTCATGTTTCGTCCGTGAGTGACACCGTCCACCCATTCTCCTCTCCAGTTCTTCTATGTTTGCTTTATTATCCCAGCTACATGGAGGATGGTTGGGCAATAGTCTGCAGGGAAGGGTTATTCTCCATGATTATCCCGGCTACATGGAGGGTGATTGGGTAATAATCTACAGGGAAGGGTTATTCTCCATGGTTAGCCCGGCTGCATGGAGGGTGGTTGGATAATAATCTACAGGGAAGGGTTATACTCCATGGCTATCCCGGCTGCATGGAGGGTGGTTGGGTACTAATCTGCAGGGAGGGGTTATACTCCATTGTTACCTCGGCTACATGGAGGGTGGTTGGGTACTATTCTGCAGGGAGGGGTTATACTCCATGGTTATCCCGGCTGCATGGAGGGTGGTTGGATAATCTATAGGGAAGGGTTATTCTCCATGGTTATCCCAGCTACATGGAGGGTGCAGATGGGCCAAGTTTGTCTGACGCCGGAGGTCCTCTTTAATGGCTTCAAAATGTATCTTTTTTTAATTATATGGTTCCAGACATCTCCGTTTTCCTCCGGCGGAGCGTTTGGTGGGTTCCGGGTCGGCGGGTGTCAGACATGAACTCTTCTATCCTCTGTCCTGCCACACGCAGGGAGATGCTTCAGGTAGCAGAGAACACGGCTGTGCCCGCCATGCAGAGAATGATTCCAGGAGACGCATTGGGCTCCATGCCAGCCTCTATGCCGCAGGCTCCAGCGCCGGGCCCCTTTTAAGGCAACGAATTAGCAGCCGCGTGATTAATCGTCTTTATGAGCTCCATTGTTACAATGTATCTGGCCGAGCCGGGCGAGGCCTCCGCTGTGACATGACCGGCTCATACCTGAGACATGACATCAGAGCGGGAAATCCGCGGCCTGGGAGCGCAGAGCGCCCAACCTGCACCTGTGTGTCGTCCTGCCGGAGAGGACAAGAACATGGAGACAAGTGCAGGCCGGGCGCCGACCCAACGCCTCCAATCATCCGGAATGGATCCAAGAAGGGTGCAAGTCGGGATGACGGCTCGGCCGAACATCACACAGAAGGCCTGGCAGAGATCCATTGTATCATCCGTACCTGCGGGGGCCACAAGCTGCAAATCACTGCAGTAGACACCACTGCTACTACACCCCTCCTACCCTGCTACACCCCTACTACCCCGCTGTTACACCCCTACTACACACCTACTACCCTGCTAATACCCCGCTGCTACCCCGCTGCTACACCCCTACTACCCCGCTGTTACACCCCTACTACCCCGCTGTTACACCCCTACTACCCCGCTGCTACACCCCTACTACCCCGCTGTTACACCCCTACTACACACCTACTACCCTGCTAATACCCCGCTGCTACACCCCTACTACACACCTACTACCCTGCTACTACACCCCTACTACTCGCTGCTACACCCCTACTACACACCTACTACCCCGCTGTTACACCCCTACTACACACCTACTACCCTGCTACTACACCCCTACTACTCGCTGCTACACCCCTACTACACACCTACTACCCCGCTGTTACACCCCTACTACACACCTACTACCCTGCTACTACACCCCTACTACTCGCTGCTACACCCCTACTACACACCTACTACCCCGCTGTTACACCCCTACTACACACCTACTACCCTGCTACTACACCCCTACTACTCGCTGCTACACCCCTACTACACACCTACTACCCCGCTGCTACACCCCTACTACTCGCTGTTACACCCCTACTACACACCTACTACCCTGCTACTACACCCCTACTACTCGCTGTTACACCCCTACTACACACCTACTACCCTGCTACTACACCCCTACTACTCGCTGCTACACCCCTACTACACACCTACTACCCTGCTACTACACCCCTACTACTCGCTGCTACACCCCTACTACACACCTACTACCCTGCTACTACACCCCTACTACTCGCTGCTACACCCCTACTACACACCTACTACCCCGCTGCTACACCCCTACTACACACCTACTACCCCGCTGTTACACCCCTACTACACACCTACTACCCTGCTACTACACCCCTACTACTCGCTGCTACACCCCTACTACACACCTACTACCCCGCTGTTACACCCCTACTACACACCTACTACCCTGCTACTACACCCCTACTACTCGCTGCTACACCCCTACTACACACCTACTACCCCGCTGCTACACCCCTACTACACACCTACTACCCCGCTGTTACACCCCTACTACACACCTACTACCCTGCTACTACACCCCTGCTACCCCGCTGCTACACCCCTACTACTCGCTGCTACACACCTACTACCCCGCTGCTACACCCCTACTACCCCGCTGCTACACCCCTACTACACACCTACTACCCCGCTGTTACACCCCTACTACACACCTACTACCCTGCTACTACCCCGCTGCTACCCCGCTGCTACGCCCCTACTACACACCTACTACCCTGCTACTACACACCTACTACCCCGCTGCTACACCCCTACTACCCCGCTGCTACACCCCTACTACACACCTACTACACACCTACTACACCCCTACTACTACACCCCTACTACCCTGCTGCTACACCCCTACTACACACCTACTACCCCGCTACTACACCCCTACTACCCCGCTACTATACCCCTACTACTACACCCCTACTACCCTGCTGCTACCCTGCTACTACACCTCTACTACCCCACTACTACACCCCTACTACACCCCTACTACTACACCCCTACTACCCCGCTGCTACACCCCTACTACCCTGCTGCTACCGTGCTACTACACCCCTACTACCCCGCTACTACACCCCTACTACCCTGCTACTACACCCCTACTACCCCGCTACTACACCCCTACTACCCTGCTACTACACCCCTACTACTCCTCTGCTACACCCCTACTACCCTGCTACTACACACCTACTACCCCCCTACTACTCCTCTGCTACACTGCTACTACACTACTACCACGCTACTACACTGCTACTACACTACTACTACCCCGCTACTACACCCCTGCTACTACACCCCTACTACCCCACTACTACTACCACGCTATTACACCCCTACTACCCCACTACTCCACCCCCGCTACTACACCCCTACTACCCTCTACTACACCCCTGCTACGCCACTACACCCCTGCTACCCCACGACTACACCCCCTACAACTCCGCTACTACACCCCCACTACTACACACCTACTACACCCCTGCTACCCCGCTACTACACCCCCGCTACTACACACCTACTACACCCCTGCTACTACACACCTACTACCTTCTACTACACAGCTACTACACCCCGCTACTACACACCTACTACACCCCTGCTACCCCGCTACTACACACCTACTACATCCCTGCTACCCCGCTACTACACCCCTGCTACTACACACCTACTACACCCCTGCTACCCCACTACTACAACCCCTGCTACTACACAGCTACTACCTTCTACTACACACCTACTACACCCTTGCTACACCGCTACTACACCCCCGCTACTACACACCACCTACACCCCTGCTACCCCGCTACTACACACCTACTACACCCCTGCTACCCCCCCGCTACTACACACCTACTACACCCCTGCTACCCCGCTACTACACCCCCACTACTACACGCCTACTACCCTCTACTACACCCCCGCTACTCTGCCACTACACCCCTGCTACCACGCGACTATAACCCCTACAACTCCGCTACTACACCCCTGCTACCCCGCTACTGCACACCTACTACACCCCTACTACCCTCTACTACACCCCTGCTACCCCGCTACTACTCTCTACTACACCCCTACTACCCCGCTACTACACCCCTACTACCCCGCTACTACACTGCTACTACCCTCTACTACCCCACTGCTACACCCCTAGAACCTCGCTACTACACCACTGTTATACCCCTACTCCACTGTAACTACACCCCCACTACACTGCTACTACATCCCTACTACTACCTCGCTACTGTGACGTCATATGCTCTACCTCGTCCAATCAGACAATGCTTTGCATTCATTCATAAAATGCAATTCCTAGAATTGTCTGACTGGCACCCGTGCTAAGCAGCCGACCTCCTGTGATCACAAAGCCACAGAGCAGCTGCATGGGAGGTGACTGTAGTAGTGGTGTAGTACAGTGGGTGGTGTGCCATGGGCGGGTCTGGTTGCAGTTTTCAGGTTCCTCCGGCACTCGTCTGGGTTTCCTCCCACAATCCTATCCATTTGCCTTTCATTCTGGGGACTTCTCTGGGACTTCTCTGGGAAAGCTGCGGCCGGGATGAGGTTGTGACGGGTGATTGGTGTAGAAAGTCCCGTCCTCCATGTTATTCCTCCATTGTGCGGAGGCCGGTGAGTGCGCGGCGGGCTCTCCAGTCTGGTACAGAAGACTCCCATATTTCTGGTGGGTTTCTCATTCATTCTCCACCGTTCTCTATGACTGACTGGAGGCCCCTCTGCCATGTGAGACGCCGGAGGCGAGGGCATTCCTCGGGAACAATGGCCGGGGCTCCGGTTGCATTGTATGTGATCCCCGGATCGGGTTACTGTCACGGCAGATCCGCTCCCTGCTGGAGCTCTATGGGGAGGACAAGGAGCCGGCCACACACACTTCTATTAATGAGCGCCATCACAATGGGGACAATCGGTCCATTTCATTCAAGGACATCTTATCTCTATCATTTCAAGAGTTGTCTCCAGCTACAGCTGTCATTTAATATCAGTGATCCCGCCATGATGGTCCTTGTTCAGGCCCTTCCTGTTATAGGGTGACAACACTCTGTCCCAGTCTCCTGATTGTACTCCTGCATTGTCACCCTAATGCTCCCGCCATGATGGTCCTTGTCCAGGCCCTTCCTGTTATAGGGTGACAACACTCTGTCCCTGTCTCCTGATTGTGCTCCTGCATTGTCACCCTGGTGGTCCCACCATGATGGTCTTTGTTCAGGCACTTCCTGTCACAAGGTTACAACACTCTGGCCATGTCTCCAATTATACTCTTGCATTGTCACGCTGTCCAGGCCCTTCCTGTTGCAAGGGTGACAACAGTCTGTCCCTGTCTCCTGATTGTGCTCCTGCATTGTCACTCTGGTGCTCCCACCATGATGGTCCTTGTTCAGGCCCTTCCTGTTATAGGGTGACAACAGTCTGTCCCTGTCTCCTGATTGTGCTCCTGCATTGTCACTCTGGTGCTCCCACCATGATGGTCCTTGTTCAGGCCCTTCCTGTTATAGGGTGACAACAGTCTGTCCCTGTCTCCTGATTGTGCTCCTGCATTGTCACTCTGGTGCTCCCACCATGATGGTCCTTGTTCAGGCCCTTCCTGTTATAGGGTGACAACAGTCTGTCCCTGTCTCCTGATTGTGCTCCTGCATTGTCATGCTGGTGCTCCCACCATGATGGTCCTTGTTCAGGCACTTCCTGGCACAAGGTGACAACACTCCGTCCATGTCTCCAATTATACTCTTGCGTTGTCACGCTCTCACACAGGACACATCATTCTGGCCTAGACTGGCATGGTGGGGGGGGGTCAAACAAAAAATCTGCAATTCTGCTTGGGGGAGGGGCTGCGGGGGTATTAAAACTGAACAAACCGCATTTTTTGCCGTTCGGTTCTGCGATGGGAACGTCTCGGTGACACTCGGATCTCAGTGGGTCACCCAAATTTAAATGCATTCAGCGTTTGATCCCCCGGGACGGCTCGCTCACGTCTGCTGTGACTCTGCTGGATAAATCCTTTGGGGGGGATATTGTAGATGACGATTCATTTTAAAGCTTTTGTAAGGGGCTCATTGGGTGCCGGCGGCCCCGTGACCTTTCCTGGATCGGCCCCGTAGGGACCCCAGATGTGCAAATACAGCCGTGTCCCCTCCTCCGCAGTGAAGGGGCTCATTGGGTGCCGGCGGCCCCGTGACCTTTCCTGGATCGGCCCCGTAGGGCCCCCAGATGTGCAAATACAGCCGTGTCCCCTCCTCCGCAGTGAAGGGGCTCATTCTCCTCCAGGACGCCCTGAGCTGACCAATCATAAATGACCTTGAAAACTGTCCTCCGGAGTCGTATGGCTGACCCCGGCGCCCCCCCCCAGCCACAGCGGCATGCAGCAGTCAGCGGCCCATCCACTTCATTGAGCTGATGGAAGACAAAACCTCGATTGTCTGAGAACTCCCAGCCGGCTTCATTAATTGGGTTGTATATTCTTCTATGAGGGCGAATGTTGGGGGGGGGCGCTCAATGGGGGCAATTGTCCAATACGTGACCAGTCCGGGACAATGGCCGACTCTTCACAGCTCCTCGTCTGGCAGACAGTTTGTAAACATTCAGACATCGCCGCGCAGCTCATCTGTTTACTGCGCATTCGCTGCTCAGCGCTGTATCCAAGATGGAGGATCCCCTCCAGTCTGGCACGGGTGTACCGGCTCCTCCCCTCCAGTCTGGCACGGGTGTACCGGCTCCTCCCCTCCAGTCTGGCACGGGTGTGCCGGCTCCTCCCCTCCAGTCTGGCACGGGTGTGCCGGCTCCTCCCCTCCAGTCTTGCACGGGTGTGCCGGCTCCTCCCCTCCAGTCTTGCACAGGTGTACCGGCTCCTCCCCTCCAGTCTGGCACGGGTGTACCGGCTCCTCCCCTCCAGTCTGGCACGGGTGTCCCGGCTCCTCCCCTTCAGTCTTGCACAGGTGTGCCGGCTCCTCCCCCTCCAGTCTTGCACAGGTGTACCGGCTCCTCCCCTTCAGTCTTGCACAGGTGTACCGGCTCCTCCCTTTCAGTCTGGCACAGGTGTACCGACTCCTCCCCTGGAATGAAACGTCTTCCTCTGATGTCACTGCACACTGGGAGTTTCTCACAATGTGCATTAGAAGCTGCAGTCAATCAGACCCCCGCCCCATTTCCTGGCTGGAGGACGTCCAGCATCATCTAGGGCTTTACTCCCCAGCCTGACTGTTCCTGGTCCCGCCTCTTTCATTAATTGGATTTCAGTTCTTTCAGTCATGGAGGCTCAGCATCACATGTGGGCCCACGAAAGCGGTTTGATATTTGAATAACTCCCCCCAAGTGCCCACCCACCGCTTGCATCAGGACTGGGGGGTCTTGAGAGGTGTATTGAGGCAGGGTGCTGTGGTGTTTTCAGGAAGCTATGTAGTGGCCCCTCCCACCAACCGTGATCTGTCTGCATTGCATAGAGAAGCGCAGAGACCCAGTGACAACATCTTGGAATAGGCGTGGGCCAGCAGAATGCAGGGAGTCCAGACAGCGAATTCTATCAGTAATGTGTAGAAGGATTATCTGTGAGAGTTTAGGAAGAAGTTCGTCTTCTATCATGGAACGATGCCAGGAAATGATCGTCAGTCCCCAGTGCAGGTGCCTGCGGCTCCCAGCCTGCATCTCCTGGGGTGGTGCATGTTCTTCCCTATTCTCCCCTCCGGCAGGGAGGATTCCTATTGGCGGGAGGTTTCTATTTCTCGGGTGTTTGGGGTTCGGCCTCGGCTGTCCTATGTCTCGCAGATGAAATCGTTCGATGATGAGTAAGAAATATTAATGAGCGATTCTCCGGGTACCCGACCCCTCCACCCAACCAGGTCTGATGTACGCTAGCCACCGGCTGGAAGGGCCAGCAGCCATCACTGGTAGAGGATGAGGCGGATCCGATCCGACGGGACGATTGGGACGGAATCCTATGGAAAATGGGACATTCATCATTCGTGCGACTCTTGCATCTCCATGAAAAGTGCAAACTTTTTGGGTTTTTTTTTCTTTTGTGGAAGGAGGGGGGGGGGGGTAATCTTACACTGCGCAGTGGTGATCCGGCAGTCCCGGTCCAGGAGAGCTGCAGAGGCAGGAGGGGGGAGAGAGCACAGCCTGTCCCTCCTCCCGGCTCTCTCCTCCAGAGCTAAGCTGACAGGAGTAGTGATGGGGCCGTCATTACTCCTGTCAGCTTGTAGGTAGGAACTCTCCAGGTGCATGTGGCCACGGGAAGGATGGCAGGTTTTTATACTGGCTGCAGGGAGGTGCGTGTGGCCACGGGAAGGATGGCAGGTTTTTATATCGGCTGCAGGGGGGCACATGGGGTTGTTGGCTGTATTTGGTGATTTCTGCAGTTCGTGTTAAAATTTTAATCTGCCTTCCCACACCGGCTCCGAATTCTTCTTCTGAACATTTGAGCCGCATTTTAATAACGAATGGCGCTGCGTGACAGCGAGCCGTTCAGCGACTGGATACAATGAGCTGCTGAAATATTAAGTGAATGGAGTCATTTTCTGGATGTGGTGACAGAATATACATATTTCATGTTCTGGTCACATGTGCTGAGTAATGTGTCCGCCTAACACACGGATTCATTACATGCACCAAGACCACTCCCTCCCCTACTGACACCAATGACGGGGCACTATTCCTCCCACTGACACCAACGACGGGGCACTATTCCTCCCACTGACTCCAACGACGGGGCGCTATTCCTCCCACTGACACCGACGACGGGGCGCTATTCCCCCCCACTGACACCGACGACGGGGCGCTATTCCCCCCCACTGATACCGACGACGGGGCGCTATTCCCCCCCCACTGATACCGACGACGGGGCGCTATTCCCCCCCCACTGATACCGACGACGGGGCGCTATTCCCCCCACTGACACCGACGACGGGGCGCTATTCCTCCCACTGACACCGACGACGGGGCGCTATTCCTCCCACTGACACCGACGACGGGGCGCTATTCCTCCCACTGACACCGACGACGGGGCGCTATTCCTCCCACTGACACCAATGATGGGGCACTATTCCTTCCTTGTGACACCAATGTTGGGGTCATTATTACTCCTGTTGACACCAGAGAATTTTCTACACACGCTGACCACAGCCTGACCCCCTCCCAGTCTGAAGGACAGTAAAGTGGCCCTTTGTATAGAAGGATTGGAGACCCCCATCTTCGAGGATCTGTGATCCCCAGTGGCGCTGTATATGGTGGGGCATTGATGAGGACAAATGTCAGTCACTTTGGATGAAGCCCACTTGGCCTAAAACCCAAATCCAGGCAAAACTTCCTTTCCGGCTGGATCCTATATGGGGGTGTATTCCTGTGTGTGACCCCATTGGGCAGACCTCCACCTCTGCGGGATCCCCCTTGTAGAGGGTTTTTGTGGCTCTCTAAGCAGATGACTCCCCTTCCCATCTGGTCCCCAACCCATGAAATGACGGGAAGCCGGGCCCATGGCGGCAGAGCCGGGCACATGGAGGCAGAGCCGGGCACATGGCGGCAGAGCCGGGCACATGGAGGCAGAGCCGGGCACATGGAGGCAGAGCCGGGCACAGGGCGGCAGAGCCGGGCACATGGAGGCAGAGCCGGGCACATGGCGGCAGAGCCGGGCCCAGGGAGGCAGAGCCGGGCCCATGGAGGCAGAGCCGGGCACATGGCGGCAGAGCCGGGCCCAGGGAGGCAGAGCCGGGCCCATGGAGGCAGAGCGGCTCCGGCTTCTACAGATTCATGCATTCCTTGATGAGCCGGTGACGAGGAAATGTTTATGACGGATGAATGACAGACACGGCATCCTGAATTTGTTCTCACATCATTAACCTGTCTTCACCAATAGACGGATCCTCCTCTACCAGAGACAGCTCCCAGATTGTGCCCCCCCCCCCAGGACACGACCCAGCCAGAGAGGCGAGTGAGGGCTCTAAAGCTCATTGATGGAGTTGGGGGAGAGGAGGCTCATTGATGGAGGTGTGGGGGGGGAGAAGGCTCATTGATGGAGGCGGGGGGCCTCATTGATGGAGGTGTGGGGGGGGAGAAGCCTCATTGATGGAGGTGTGGGGGGGGAGAAGGCTCATTGATGGAGGCGGGGGGCCTCATTGATGGAGGTGTGGGGGGGGGGGAGAAGGCTCATTGATGGAGGCGGGGGGCCTCATTGATGGAGGTGTGGGGGGGGGAAGGCTCATTGATGGAGGTGTGGGGGGGGGGGAGAAAGCTCATTGATGGAGGTGTGGGAGGGAAAAAGGCTCATTGATGGAGGCGGGGGGCCTCATTGATGGAAGTGTGGGGGGGGGGGAGAAGGCTCATTGATGGAGGCGGGCTCATTGATGGAGGCAGGGGGGGAGAAGGCTCATTGATGGAGGCGGGGGGCCTCATTGATGGAGGTGTGGGGGGGGGAGAAGGCTCATTGATGGAGGCGGGGGGCCTCATTGATGGAGGTGTGGGGGGGGAAGGCTCATTGATGGAGGTGTGGGGGGGGGAGAAAGCTCATTGATGGAGGTGTGGGAGGGAAAAAGGCTCATTGATGGAGGCGGGGGGCCTCATTGATGGAAGTGTGGGGGGGGGGGAGAAGGCTCATTGATGGAGGCGGGCTCATTGATGGAGGCAGGGGGGGAGAAGGCTCATTGATGGAGGCAGGGGGCCTCATTGATGGAAGTGTGGGGGGGGGGGGAGAAGGCTCATTGATGGAGGCGGGCTCATTGATGGAGGCAGGGGGGAGAAGGCTCATTGATGGAGGCGGGGGGGTGGCTCATTGATGGAGGTGTAAGGGGGGAGAAGGCTTATTGATGGTGTGGGGGGGGGGGGGGGGAGAAGGCTCATTGATGGAGGTGGGGGAAGGCTCATTGATGGTGTGGGGGGGGAAGGCTTATTGATGGAGGTGTGGGGGGGGAGGCTCATTGATGGAGGTGTGGGGGGGAGGCTCATTGATGGAGGTGTGGGGGGGAGGCTCATTGATGGAGGTGTGGGGGGGGAGAAGGCTCATTGATGGAGGTGAGGGGGAGGAGAAGGCTCATTGATGGAGGTGAGGGGGAGGCTCATTGATGGTATGGAGGTGTGGGGAGGGGAGGAAGGCTCATTGCTGGAGGCAGGAGGGAGGCTCATTGATGGTATGGAGGTGTGGGGAGGGGAGGAAGGCTCATTGATGGAGATGAGGCTCATTGATAGAGGTGTGGGGGGAATAAGGCTCATTGATGGGATGGAAGTGGGGGGGGAAGAAGGCTTATTGATGGAAGCAGGGAGAAGGCTCATTGATGGGGGGGGGGGTCTTATTGATGGAGGTGTGTGTGGGGGGGGGGGGGGGTGGCAAGAGGTGAAGACTCACTGAGTGTTGATTGGAGGGAAGGGAAACATCCCCTCCACACAGCTCACAGGAACAGAGCTGAAGCTGTCAATCACAGGTTGTGTGCTGGAGCTCCTCCCCTGTCACCATTTATCTCTTGCTGTCAGGAAAGCTTGACAGAAGTGGTTTATCCTGATAGCAGAGGAAGGAGGCAGCAGACAGAAATGACACTCAGTGTTCTGGACTGAGACAAGGACACACTATAGAGGGATGTGCTTTGTTCATATTTCATGTGTGAGGGTTACACCCCCTTTATAGGATCTGCTAGTGCCGGCTTGGTGTCAGGTAGCACAGCGCACCTTCAGAGGTCTATAGGAGGCCACGCCTCGGTGGGTCAGGGTTGTTTTGGTGGCAAAAGGGGGTCCTACACAAAACTAGGTGGGTGGTCCTAATGTTCTGGTTGCTCGGTGCATACAATTGTTTGTGTGTGTATATATATATATATAAAAAATCCCCCCCCCCCGGTGAAGATATACAATGTATACGGAGCATGCACATGGCAACTATAGAACATAGAACACGCGTGGTTCTAGAATGTATGTACTAAATGTATACATTGTATACAGCCAATCCAATCCCAGGTAGGATATACGGTGTATACAGCCAATCCACATGGTAAGTATGGAATATACAGCAGTGTGTATATATATATCCATCCCGGGGCACATACAGAATGTATATAGTGAGTATATGACAAGTATATAGTCCATGCAGTGGGAGGAGTCTGTGTGTATATATATATATAATGGATGCTGTGCTGTATACTCTATATATGCCGGCTGCATGGACTGTATACTTGTCATATACTCACTATATACTTTCTGTATGCGCCCCGGGATGGATATATATATATATATACACATATATAATGTAAGCAGTGCTGTATACTCCATATATACCGGGTGTGGATTGGATACATTGTATACACGCACCAATCATACCAGCTGTATGGACTGTATACATCATATCTCCGCCCCGGCAATGGATATATATATGACAAATGGATGCAGTGCAGTATATACCGAGTATGGACTGGATACATTGTATATCTGCCCCGGGTGTGGACTGGATACATTGTATATCTGCCCCGGGTGTGGACTGGATACATTGTATACACGCACCGATCATACCGGCTGTATGGACTGTATACATCATATATCCGACCCGGGTGTGGAGAGATATATATATATGTAGTATGGATGCAGTGCTGTATACTCCATATATACCGGCTGTATGGACTGTATCAGGAGCAGACTGCCAACTCATGGGGCCCCCAGGCAATAGGGGATCATGTGGCCCCTGTGTCCTTGCCCAAACTCAAAAAAGCCTATGAAAAAGGTACCAGGGGCATCTCATGGGGCCCCCTACTGACCCCGGGCCCTCGGGCAGTGCCCGAGTTTCCAAATGGTCAGTCCGCTCCTGATACATCGCATGTTCCGGGAACGGATCATATATACCGGGTACAGACTGTATACACCATATATACCGGGTATGGACCATATATTCCGGGTATGGACCGTATACATCGTATATACCGGGTATGGACCGTATATACCGGGTACGGGCTGTATACATCGTATATACCGGGTATGGACCGTATATACCGGGTACGGGCTGTATACATCGTATATACCGGGTATGGACCGTATATACCGGGTACGGGCTGTATACATCGTATATACCGGGTACGGACCGTATATACCGGGTACGGGCTGTATACATCGTATATACCGGGTACAGGCTGTATACACCGGGTACAGACCATATATACCGGGTACGGGCTGTATACATCGTATATACCGGGTACAGGCTGTATACACCGGGTACAGACCATATATACCAGGTACGGACCATATATACCGGGTACGGACCATATATACCGGGTACGGGCTGTATAAATCGTATATATCGGGTATGGACCATATATAGCGGGTACGGACCGTATACATCGTATATTCCGGGTACGGGCCGTATACACCGTATATTCCGGGTACGGGCCGTATACACCGTATATTCCGGGTACGGACTGTATACACCGTATATTCCGGGTACGGACCGTCTCTCCGCCCCGGGTGTGGATCGGACACATTGTCCTCTATGGATACATCGTATACACGCACCGATCATACATCGTGTCCGCTCCGTTCCCGGGTGACATTGTACACACGGGGGCGATGTCACACGGCAGGCGGGTCTCTGTAGGTCGGTGTTGCCCGGGCAGTGACATCACCGGGGGGCGGTCCCGCCGTGCGCTAGAGGGCGTTCCCGGGCCGGTGGGGGCGTTGTGCGGTACAAAGCGCTGGTGCTGGGCGGCCGGCGGGAGGGACGGTCGGTCGGTGGTGCCGCATAGAAGGAGCCGAGGATGAGCGGCGGTGGCGGCGGGCGGATGATGAATTCCGTCCTCTTCGGGGACATGATGCGGGAGCTGGACCCCCCTCCCCCGCCCGGTACCGGACCACCCCCGCCGCCGGGCTCCGGGGTCACCATGGCCCTCCGCAATGATCTGGGCTCCAACATCCACGTGCTGAAGACGCTGAACGTTCGGTTCCGCTGCTTCCTGGCCAAAGTGCACGAACTGGAGCGGCGGAACCGGCTGCTGGAGAAACAGCTGCAGGAGCAGTACGGCCGGTACCGGGAGGAGCGC
This sequence comes from Staurois parvus, assembly GCF_062004578.1. Classification (NCBI taxonomy): domain Eukaryota; kingdom Metazoa; phylum Chordata; class Amphibia; order Anura; family Ranidae; genus Staurois; species Staurois parvus. The sequence continues at coordinate 82,645 of NW_028320038.1, read as the reverse complement.
CGCCTGAGGATCTACCACCGGGAGCAGGCGGTACAGACCGACCCCGACCCCCCCAACGCCAACCTCAAACCCTACAGCCGCCTGCCGGGTACCATCTGGAGCTACACCCACGTCCGCCGTACCGGGGGCGGCCTGGAGACCGTGCAGGGGCCCGGGGTGTCCTGGACTCATCCCGACGGGGTCGGTGTGCAGATCGACACCATCACCCCCGAGATCCGGGCTCTGTACAACGTGCTGGCCAAAGTCAAGAGGGAGCGGGACGACTACCGGAGGAGGTGAGACCCTGAAACTGAACCCCCAATACTGTACCCCCCAATACTGTGCCCCCCAATACTGTGCCCCATCTGTGCCCCCTGATACTGTGCCCCATCTGTGCCCCCTGATACTGTACCCCATCTGTGCCCCCTGATACTGTGCCCCATCTGTGCCCCCCAATACTGTACCCCATCTGTGCCCCCCCCACTAATCTATACCAAGAGGGAAGGGCGACTTCCGGAGGAGGTAAGTCAAAGCGAACCCCATGGTGCCCATTATTGAATCTTCTATACCCGGTGTACCCCACTACTATTTCTTTCTGTACCAGGAGGGGCGACTATCACGAGCCCCAAACTAGCAGTGCCCATTACTGAGTATTCTGTACCCCATCTGTGTACCCCATTACTACCCGGGGTACCCCATCCCTGTGCCCACTTCTTATTCTTCTATACCAAAGAGGGACAACCCAACCGAATGGTGACCAGTAATTCTTCTACACCAACTAGATCCCCTACTACACCTGTACCCCATCCCTGTGCCCGCTGCTTACTCCTCGTACACCCCGTGTGCCCTCACCCTGGGCCCTCACTACTCCAGCACCCTGCCAGCTTCCATTACCACCCCATTACCTTCATCCCCTCCCCACTACTCCATCGTCTTGTGTGCCCACCACCACCTCACCCTGGGAACATGGCTGTGCCCACTATTTCTACACTCCATGTGCCCACTACTCCTCCATGTACCCCTTCTAGACCCACTACTCGTATACTCCATGTGCCCACACTCCTCCATGTACCCCTTCTAGACCCACTACTTCTGCACTCCATGTGCCCACTACTCCTCCATGTACCCTTCTAGACCTTCTACACTCTGTTCCCATGATTTAGGTAATCTGCACCCTCTGTCCCTCAGTACTAACCCTACTTCCAACCCCAATGTGCCCGCTCTGTGCCCACTGCATCTTCATTTACACACTTTGTGCCCTCCACCACCCTGTGCCCATTGTGCCCACCGCAGCCCTGACCCTCCACCCTGTGCCCTCCACCACCCTGACCCTGCATCCTGTGTGCTCTCCACCACCCTGTGTGCCCTCCACCACCCTGACCCTGCACCCTGTGTGCCCCTCCACCACCCTGACCCTGCACCCTGTGTGCCCTCCACCACCCTGACCCTGCACCCTGTGTGCCCTCCACCACCCTGACCCTGCACCCTGTGTGCCCTCCACCACCCTGACCCTGCACCCTGTGTGCCCTCACCACCCTGACCCTGCACCCTGTGTGCCCTCCACCACCCTGACCCTGCACCCTGTGTGCCCACCCCAGCCCTGACCCTGCACCCTGTGTGCCCTCCACCACCCTGACCCTGCACCCTGTGTGCCGTCCCCTTCTTCCTATGCCCCCCTCTTCTGGTGCCTGCACCCTGTGTGCCCAGTACTGTGGATCCTGCAGCTTCCCTGTGCCCCTCCCCCCCTGTACTCCTCCTTCCGTGTTCTGTATGTATGGACCGCACATCCGTGGTGTAGACCCGTGTAACCTTACAGATGCAGCACCCCGGCTTCTGTCATCCCCTCATTTGTGGACCCCCGTGTGCCCCCCCTGATTGCGTTGTTAGTAAACACGCGGTCTGGGTCCCGGTCACACCTCTCTCTGCATCCTCAATGACAGTTGGAGGATCCCGTGTCACCTGCAGACACATGCAGGAGGCGATGACATGATTGCAGCCCGCCTGTGCTGTGTGATGAATCCCCGGGATTCCCGCTGAGATAAGGGGCTTCATGCGGGTGTTCCCGGGATCCTGAGTCACAGAGCGGGCCCCATGTGAGGACGAGTCACTTCTCTTCCTGTGTTCCGGGAATGTGGTGCAGAGGGGACCGCCTGCCAAAACCTGAGACTCTGAGGGCCGCCGATCGCTGCGAGCAATAGAGGAGCGACCGACCGGCAGGAGTAGAGGATCCCTAATGTGCAACCTGCAGATGTTGGTGGACTACAAGTCACAGCATGGCCTGAGGTTGCCCAGCATATGTCCGTGGGGAACCAGTCCCCGTAGCCAGGGTACATCATTGATAGCTGACAACAACTTTTTTTGAGCCTCCCATTTGCTTGCCGATCGATGCTGTTAATTCGATCTGCAATGTATACATTGTCAGCCAGAAAACGTTTCGAGGAGTTTGTGTGAAATCCTCCAGAATCTGCCGATCTGCTGGTATATAGCCAGATTGTATCATATACGATGGTTCTCAGGTGCCCCCTCTAGTGGTGAGGTGTATACAGGCAGTTCAGTCGGCTTCTGCTGCCGAGGATAAATCGGCTTCAGGATAAACCACACGGGGAGAACCATTTTATTATTTTATGAATTGTTACCGATCTTGTGTTGTATTGTGAGAGGAAAACGCCCAACGTGAATATAAAACGGCCAATGTCCCTCCGTACATAGAGAACCGTATTGGAGGGCGTGAGGTCATTGGCCGTTTTATAACCGCGTTGGGCGTTTTCCTCTCACAATACAACACAAAATCGGTAACGATTCATAAAATAATAATAAAATGGTTCTCCCCGTGTGGTTTATCCTGAAGCCGATTTATCCTCAGCAGCAGAAGCCGACTGAACTGCCTGTATACACCTCACCACTAGAGGGGGCACCTGAGATCCATCGTATATGAAACAATGAGGAACCAGGGTGAACTGACAACTCATGGGGCCCCCGGGCAAGAGGGGATCATGGGGCCCCTGTGTCCTTGCCCAAACTAAAAAAAAGCCTATGAAAAAGGTACCGGGGCATCTCATGGGGCCCCCTACTGACCCCGGGCCCTCGGGCAGTGCCAGAGTTTCCAAATGGTCAGTTTTCTCCTGATGAGGACATTTCCACCGACTGACCAATCACAAGCGTATAAATCGTCTGGTATCTATGAGGGTTTTACTCTCCAGCAGCACCTCTTGGGCCCCGCATCGGTCTAGCCGACTCCTAAATTCTGTCGTTGCCTCGTCTGTGCTATATATACTCGGCTCCGTGGGGTTGGGGGCCGCATGGTGGGCTGCTTGTAAATTCTCCGTCTGTCGCTATATACAGCAGGAAGTGCGGTTGGCGTCTAACAGATAATATCTCGACGTGAATTCCTAAAATTGGAACGATCGTTTGTTCTGGGAATGAATTTTGGTTGGTGGAGCTGAACGCAGTGATTCCAGAAATGTTCCCATCATGGGGAGTAAATCTGATTGGTTGGAGTATGGCGGCACTGGATGTCATCGGAAATGTTCCATCATGGGGGATAATCTGATTGGTTGGAGTATGGCGGCACTGGATGTCAGAAATGTTCCCATCATGGGGAGTAATCTGATTGGTTGGAGTATGGCGGGCACTGGATGTCAGAAATGTTCCCATCATGGGGAGTAATCTGATTGGTTGGAGTATGGCGGGCACTGGATGTCAGAAATGTTCCCATCATGGGGAGTAATCTGATTGGTTGGAGTATGGCGGGCACTGGATGTCAGAAATGTTCCCATCATGGGGAGTAATCTGATTGGTTGGAGTATGGCGGGCACTGGATGTCATTGGAAATGTTCCCATCATGGGAAGTAATCTGATTGGTTGGAGTATGGCGGGCACTGGATGTCATCAGAAATGTTCCCATCATGGGGAGTAATCTGATTGGTTGGAGTATGGCGGCACTGGATGTCTGAAATGTTCCCATCATGGGGGATAATCTGATTGGTGGAGAGTATGGCGGGCACTGGATGTCATCGGAAATGTTCCCATCATGGGGAGTAATCTGGGACAAGGGGGCGCCCACTAAGTGTAGCATTGAAATCATCCACTTGGCAGCTCGCTGGGTCGGGCAGCAGGCAGAGACCTCCGTGGGGCTGGCAGTGGTGTCTTTGTGGAGAAATGCGTTTGATGCGCTAACCCAGCGAGCTGCTGATTGTATTATAATACTGGATGACTTTTGTGCTGCACTTAGTGGGCGCCCCATTGGTCCATTACAGAGGCTGCTTTCTGCTCGGGTTTAGCTGCCCTAAGTGAGCCGCCTGTGGATAGCAACACAGGACTCGGGGTGGACTTGTGCCGCTCGCCCCATTAGGGCCCTGTAATCTCTTGTTTCATGGGGAATAATCTGATTGGTGGAGAGTTTGGTGATCGCTGGCTGTCATTAGGAATGTTACCTTCTGGATAGTAATCTGATTGGTGGAGAGAGTGGCGCGCAGAGGAAAGTCGGTGACCCCGGACACTTCTCGCGGACTGGTGGTGTTGGGTGTTCCATTTGATATTTTGGAACCAGAATTGCTTTGGATATAAGCCGACCGAACAATTCTGGAAGCGAGCTGCGGGTGGACGTCTGGGGGGGGGAGGGGGGTGTAGGGATGTTGCCGAAGGAAACATGAAATCCATGAAGAGTTCTATTCTGACCGGAATGTTGCAGTTTGCTGTGACCCCAGTGCAGAGGATGGCCGATCGTGGGGGGGGGGGGGGGGGGGGGGGATTTCCTTCCTTGGGAGATACAGAGGCAGTTTCTGGAGCACACCGGCCTCTGCTCTCTGTGACTCCGGGACTCCTTTCCAGAGGTTTTCACTCTTCCTACCCTGGACTGTAAAGGGGAACTCTGGACCAAGTGAGGAGGAAGCAGAGCCTGCTATGTAATGAGCAGATAGGAGCGCTGTTCCGTGTCGGAGCCCAGAGTGAACATGCCAAACTGCACTCCCCCGAGACGTATGAGTGCGAAAATCCCCCCCCCAAAGAAAAAAAAAATTGAGCACCAATCCGCATACTTACCACCTAAACATAAATCCCCCTCCTCCCAGTACAACCCCCCCCTGCTGAAATCCCCTCCCAGCAGAAATCTTTGCGCCCCCAATTTCCCTTCTGAGCACAACCCCCCCTCCTTCATGCCAATGCCCCTGTCCCAGCGCAAATTTCCCCCTACTAGAACAAATCTCCCCCCCCCTCCCAAATTTCCCCTTCTAGCACAAATATCCCCACTCATCCCTAATAGTACATATTCCCCCCCCCCCCCCCCAAAAAGAAGAAAATTTCCCTCCTAGCACAAATCCTCTCCCCCTTCTACCATATGACCTCTTCTAGTGCACACGCCACCAAATTCCCCCCCCCCCCGCCTCCCAATACAAATTCCCCCAAAATAACCACTCCCTCCCAAATTTCCCCTCCTATAACAATTAGTACCTCCTGCCCTCCCCCAATTCCCCCCCCCCATCTCCTTGCAGTGCCCCCCCCACCTCACATAAGACCACAGTGCCCAGGGCAGTCGCCCCTCCTGCCCACCCCTTGTCCCGGCCCTGCAGGTAGTCCCCAGCTTTAGCCCCGCCCCCGTGGATACAATGTGGGTTCAGCGAATCGTTGACCTGTACAGCCGAACAACAAAATCCCCGAAGCTGCCCCACCCCACCCCACCACCCCCCCACCCCGGGTAGGAATGAGCGGTCCTATGCACCATGCATAGCGTGTTTTGTAGACGCATGTCCCCGGGCTGTCTGTGTGCACATCGCATGACATGGCATGCAGCGAGGGACTGCCAGTCCCGGTACTCGGGCCCCGGAGGCGGCCGGCCGCGGAATCTTTCTTGTCAACAATTTTTGTTTCCGACAAACAAGACCCATAAATCTGTAGAGGGACATGCCGAGCGTTGTTGGTGTCGGGCCGGCAGGGAGGACACGAGCAACTGGCTGGCGATTGAGCACGGCGTGCATGTGGACCCGTGAAACCCTGTAATATCAGGGTTTCATGGGTCCACATGCGGCTCTCAGTCAGCCCTCGGGGGTCATTGTCAGCAGTGATGGGGGGGCGGAAGGAAAAAAAACGTCAAAAGCCAAAAACCTGTCATTCAGTCCCACAATATGGCGGCAAATTTTCCGTGTACTTGCGATTTGACCGTTCAAAGTCCCACCCCATTCGCAGCAATGGAACCGTTCACATTGTTGCGGCTCAAGTCGCAGCAGCTTTGGCGTCGAAGTCCCAAGCTGCAATGAAATCGAACATCCAAATCCCACTGGTCTGCCATTTTGGAATCTGCGCAGTTTCAAAGCCGCACCGGTGTGCCCCGGGGCCCAGAGAGCTTTTAGTTCCACAAAGCGATGACGACGAATTCTGCAAATCCAGGATCCCGAGATATTGTCTGACACGCCGTCCCCCGCGAGCTCAGCGGGCGATTCTTCTGTCCGACGCGCCGTCCCCCCCGAGCTCAGCGGGCGATTCTTCTGTCCGACGCGCCGTCCCCCCCCCGAGCTCAGCGGGCGATTCTTCTGTCCGACGCGCCGTCCCCCCCGAGCTCAGCGGGCGATTCTTCTGTCCGACGCGCCGTCCCCCGCGAGCTCAGCGGGCGATTCTTCTGTCCGACACGCCGTCCCCCGCGAGCTCAGCGGGCGATTCTTCTGTCCGACGCGCCGTCCCCCGCGAGCTCAGCGGGCGATTCTTCTGTCCAGCGCGCCGTCCCCCGCGAGCTCAGCGGGCGATTCTTCTGTCTGCGCGCCGTCCCCCGCGAGCTCAGCGGGCGATTCTTCTGTCCGGCGCGCCGTCCCCCGCGAGCTCAGCGGGCGATTCTTCTGTCCGACGCGCCGTCCCCCGCGAGCTCAGCGGGCGATTCTTCTGTCTGCGCGCCGTCCCCCGTGAGCTCAGCGGGCGATTCTTCTGTCTGCGCGCCGTCCCCCGTGAGCTCAGCGGGCGATTCTTCTGTCTGCGCGCCGTCCCCCGCGAGCTCAGCGGGCGATTCTTCTGTCTGCGCACCGTCCCCCGCGAGCTCAGCGGGCGATTCTTCTGTCCGACGCGCCGTCTTCCCCGAGCTCAGCTGGCGATTCTTCTGTCCGACGCGCCGTCCCCCGCGAGCTCAGCGGGCGATTCTTCTGTCCGACACGCCGTCCCCCGCGAGCTCAGCGGGCGATTCTTCTGTCCGACGCGCCGTCCCCCGCGAGCTCAGCGGGCGATTCTTCTGTCTGCGTGCCGTCCCCCGCGAGCTCAGCGGGCGATTCTTCTGTCCGACGCGCCGTCCCCCGCGAGCTCAGCGGGCGATTCTTCTGTCCGACGCGCCGTCCCCCGTGAGCTCAGCGGGCGATTCTTCTGTCTGCGCGCCGTCCCCCGCGAGCTCAGCGGGCGATTCTTCTGTCTGCGCACCGTCCCCCGCGAGCTCAGCGGGCGATTCTTCTGTCCGACGCGCCGTCCCCCGCGAGCTCAGCTGGCGATTCTTCTGTCCGACGCGCCGTCCCCCGCGAGCTCAGCGGGCGATTCTTCTGTCTGCGCGCCGTCCCCCGCGAGCTCAGCGGGCGATTCTTCTGTCTGCGCGCCGTCCCCCGTGAGCTCAGCGGGCGATTCTTCTGTCTGCGCGCCGTCCCCCGCGAGCTCAGCGGGCGATTCTTCTGTCTGCGCACCGTCCCCCGCGAGCTCAGCGGGCGATTCTTCTGTCCGACGCGCCGTCTTCCCCGAGCTCAGCTGGCGATTCTTCTGTCCGACGCGCCGTCCCCCGCGAGCTCAGCGGGCGATTCTTCTGTCCGACACGCCGTCCCCCGCGAGCTCAGCGGGCGATTCTTCTGTCCGACGCGCCGTCCCCCGCGAGCTCAGCGGGCGATTCTTCTGTCTGCGTGCCGTCCCCCGCGAGCTCAGCGGGCGATTCTTCTGTCTGCGCGCCGTCCCCCGCGAGCTCAGCGGGCGATTCTTCTGTCCGACGCGCCGTCCCCCGCGAGCTCAGCGGGCGATTCTTCTGTCCGACGCGCCGTCCCCCGTGAGCTCAGCGGGCGATTCTTCTGTCTGCGCGCCGTCCCCCGCGAGCTCAGCGGGCGATTCTTCTGTCTGCGCACCGTCCCCCGCGAGCTCAGCGGGCGATTCTTCTGTCCGACGCGCCGGCCCCCGCGAGCTCAGCTGGCGATTCTTCTGTCCGACGCGCCGTCCCCCGCGAGCTCAGCGGGCGATTCTTCTGTCTGCGCGCCGTCCCCCGCGAGCTCAGCGGGCGATTCTTCTGTCTGCGCGCCGTCCCCCGCGAGCTCAGCGGGCGATTCTTCTGTCCGGCGCGCCGTCCCCCGCGAGCTCAGCGGGCGATTCTTCTATCCGACGCGCCGTCCCCCGCGAGCTCAGCGGGCGATTCTTCTGTCTGCGCGCCGCTCCGGCCGAACAATACTCGCTGCCATTCTTTTATTTATTTTGGCTGAAACCGAATCCTCGCATCGCCCGCCAACTAATATCACACGGAAGTCGCTGCATCCAGGAAAATAGGCTTTTCCTTCAAAACTCCAAACAAAAAAAACTATTTTAACAAATCGCCTGAAAACCGAAATATAAATATAATTTTGAATATATTGTCCGTAATGTTCCGGAAATCCGGAGGGGGCTGGAATGTTCAGGAACTTGGGAGAGCGAGCGATCCTTCAGACGATTCGCTGCAGAATGATGCCAACAATGGGCTTCTCTGCAGCTCGGATGCGATATCCTGCAAATCTGGTTGGCTGGCCCGGTCCTGTAGGAGGAGCTTAAATTATGAGGGTATTGTCAACAATTTGCAAATGCAACTGGATGCCCTCTGATCTCTCTGCCCCCCTTTTTTTTTTGTGTTTTGTTTGTTTTTTTGTGTTTTGTTTGTTTTTTTGTGTTTTGTTTGTTTTTTTGTGTTTTGTTTGTTTTTTTGTGTTTTGTTTGTTTTTTTGTGTTTATGTTTTTTTTTTTGTTCTTTTTTTTTCTCTTTTCAAGGATTTCATGAAGACTGCCTAAATGGTATAAATTCTTTGTGAATCAGAACCCCATTTTATGTTTTTTAGAAAATCTACTTTTTTTTTTTTTTTTTTGTAAGATGGGTGTCCCCTCGGGTTTCTGGTTCCTGGGAAATATGGGCAGAAGTTTTTATTTTTTTTTATTTTAACGTTTTGTTACTTTCCGACACGTCGCTGCTGATTTGGCTGAACTGGTTGGAATAATGGCTTGGCTGCCGTGGCTGAGTGCGTTCAGCAGTTTTCGGGATTCAGGAGGTGTGCTGCAACTTGGGGGGCCCCCGGCACTTCCAGCTCTGAGGTTGGAGTTCTCTGGGGAATGGGAGCTTCTATAGGTATACAGAGTGCCCTGGAGCTTAGGCCGAGTGGCGGGAACACTTGTTTTTTGGGGGGTTTTTGCATATTTTTGATCATTTCTGCTGACCGCACATAGGTCACTTGAGTCGGCGGGCAGCACAGTGGCTCAATGGTTAGCACTTCCACCTGGAAGTACTCGGATCGTTGGTTCAAATTCCAACCACAGCACCGCCTGCCTGGAGTTTACATGTTCTCCCTGTGCCTGTGTGGGTTTCCTCCGGGTCCTGTGGTTTCCTCCCACACTCTAAAGACATGCTGGGAGGTGAATTGGCTCCTGTCTAAATTGTCCCTAGTATGTGTATGTATGAATGTGAGTTAGGGACCTGAGATTGTACGCTCCTCGGGGGCGGGGCCTGATGTGAATGTACAATATATATGTAAAGTGCGGAGTACATTGATGGCGTTATATAAGTACCTGAAATAATAAACACTCCAGAGAAGCTCCAAATCCTCAGTCCTATATTTGTGCGTCTTGTAGAGTGATGTTCCTCCATTGCGCTGGATGTGGTCACATGAGTGCGCGGTTTGCGTCTCGCAGAGTAATGTTCCTCCTTTGTGCTGGATGTGGTCACATGAGTGTGCGGTTTGCGTCTTGTAGAGCGATGTTCCTCCATTGCGCTGGATGTGGTCACATGAGTGCGCGGTTTGCGTCTTGTAGAGCGATGTTCCTCCATTGCGCTGGATGTGGTCACATGAGTGCGCGGTTTGCGTCTTGTAGAGCGATGTTCCTCCATTGCGCTGGATGTGGTCACATGAGTGCGCGGTTTGCGTCTCGTAGAGTGACGTTCCTCCATTGCGCTGGATGTGGTCAGACAGGTGTGTGGTTTGTGCGCACACAGCAGGTCGCGCGTCCGTCGTGTTTCGGGAGTTCTGAGCGGCATGTCATTGTTTGCTCGGCATGCCCTGACCTGTCTGGTAAACGGCTCGTCTGCCATCCTAATTCTCCTCCTAATTCTCGGCTTTCAGGACTTTGTGGACTTTCTCCGGCGGCGTTACTCTTCTCTGTGTTTTATACGGCTTAGTCTGTGCAAATATTACTAAACTGACAATTACTCGTCTGTGACGTTCGGCCGACCGCAGGATAGAACACTTGTGAATAATTACTAAAATGTAACCTTTGGTGAATGGCCTCAAAGACCTGAAGATGAACCGAATCTCCAACTCCACTCGGCTACGTGATCTCTGCCAGTGTGTGGGCCGATCTCTGCCAGTGTGTGGGCCGATCTCTGCCAGTGTGTGGGCCGGTCTCTGCCAGTGTGTGGGCCGATCTCTGCCAGTGTGTGGGCCGATCTCTGCCAGTGTGTGGGCCGATCTCTGCCAGTGTGTGGGCCGGTCTCTGCCAGTGTGGGCCAATAGCAGGTTTTTTTTTCCTCCATCTATTAACCCAAGACTAACCAACTTTCCCTTTTTGGAAGATTTTCTCTCTATTCCTGTTCCAGTGACAACCCAGAATTTTTGGGTTCTTCCTCCCTCTCACCCTTTACCGTCCTTCAGACTGAGGGGTCCAGACTGTGGCCATTGGGGGTAAACCATGCCCCATCATTGATATTGGTGGGGGGAATGGTGCCCCATCATTGATATTGGTGGGGGGAATGGTGCCCCATCATTGATATTGGTGGGGGGAATGGTGCCCCATCATTGATATTGGTGGGGGGAATGGTGCCCCATCATTGATATTGGTGGGGGGAATGGTGCCCCATCATTGGTGTCAGTGGCGAGGAATGGTGCCCCATCATTGGTGTCAGTGGCGAGGAATGGTGCCCCATCATTGGTGTCAGTGGTTGGAATAGTGTCCCATCATTGGTGTCAGTGGGAGGAATAGTGCCCCATCATTGGTGTCAGTGGGAGGAATAGTGCCCCATCATTGGTGTCAGTGGGAGGAATAGTGCCCCATCATTGGTGTCAGTGGGAGGAATAGTGCCCCATCATTGGTGTCAGTGGGAGGAATAGTGCCCCATCATTGGTGTGAGTGGGAGGAATAGTGCCCCATCATTGGTGTGAGTGGGAGGAATAGTGCCCCATCATTGGTGTCAGTGGGAGGAATAGTGCCCCATCATTGGTGTGAGTGGGAGGAATAGTGCCCCATCACTGGTGTCAGGAATGGCGCAACATCACTGGTGGCAGGAATGGCGCCCCATCACTGGTGTCAGTGGCAGGAATGGCGCCCCATCACTGGTGTCAGTGGCAGGAATGGCGCCCCATCATTGGTGTTGTATGTTTTCTTCATTTACAACTATTGAACCTTGTGGATGTATCTTAGACCGGCATGAACTTTGCCCATTTTCTTTTGTATTGGTGCAAAAAATACAAATTTTACCTTTTTTTTTTTTTTTTTTTTTTTTTTTTTTTAAACAAAAAAAACAGCCCCAAACTAAATAATAGGATCTGGCAGCGATTTGGATATTTAGATCTTTTATGGTTTGTTCACCTCTCGCGATGAACGAACCGCTTCCAATTTCCTTTGTTCTGGTCCTAATGGGCATGACGAAGTGTTCCTAACCTCGTCGGGGGAAGGGATTCATTACACACCAACCTCCAGGCACGTCCATCTTAAAATCATTTGGATTTGGCGCAGTCGGCAGGATCACAACAGCGGGGGGCTTATCATCGGACCCCGCGCAATAACAGCCGGATTACACCGCTTTGAGTTTTTTTTGTTTTTTGGGAGATTGGCGTGAAAACATTTTGATGGCCATTAAAAGAAATCTCTTTAATTTTCTGGCGGCTTGATCTTCATCCTTCGGCCTCGCCAAGCCGATCAGCGGCTGTAACTGGACGCTTCCAATAACAGAGCGGGGGTTGTCCGCGTGACCTCGGCGCTGACGGGAGCGAGCGATTTATCCGCCGCTTGTTATTGCAGGACGTCGGGACAACGTCGCACTCTTCTGTGTTAATAAAGAGTGGATTTCCTGATAATCGCACCCATGTGCTTCCCCAAGGTGGTGTTGATTTGTTGGGGCTACAAAGTCCTCTCCTGCTGCTTCGTTCTGGAGGGTCCGAAAAATCTCATTTCCGTCGGCTTTGCAGAAAGTAAGTCTCCTTATCACCACCAAAAAGTTCTTTTTTTTTTTTTTTTTGCCCAATAAGGATGAAAAAAGGAAACAAATGTGCCACATTCCATAATCAAAAATGCTGGAATGGGACTTTTGAGGAACATCTTGTGGAGGAGACTCTGCAGAACGGCTGGAAACCTCCACTTTGGGACCCACCAAGGCCAACGGGGGACGCAGCCGCGTCGGGACACCTTGGTGGGTGGGAAGCCAAGCCTCTGATTTGGGTACATGCAGTGGTGTATGTAGGTTTGGTGCTGCCCTAGGCAAAACACAAATCGGGCGCTCCCCATGGAGAAAGAGCCTGACCTTGACCAGCCAAACCTCTGCCCACCCCCCTGAGAGAGCCCCCTTCCCCACGGCGAGAGAGAGAGACACACTCACCTTCACAGCTGTGGACATCCCCCGGAACAAGAGTCGGGCTCTCCATACACCATCAAGCAGCCCACAACCTCTCTCGGATCTCACCTGGTCCCCATGCCACATATGCCCCTTCTTCTTGGGGGTGCTGCTGTCCCCCTGAAAAATGCTTCCCTAGGGAAATGCCTTGTTTGCCTTGTGATAAATGGACCCCTGGGCACATGGTGTATAGAGTATGGCGTGCAGGTCGTTGGCTTTGTTTTTGCTGAAGGAAGCGGTTTTTGTTTGCCTATTTCTGCCGGTTCTATAAAGACTTTCACAAACGGCCAGTTGGTGATCTCTTGTCCCCATTATGCATCCAGATCACATCTATGGACCACATCCATCCAGCTGCTCAATATCCTCTCCAGCCCGTTGCTCTCCAGCCCGTTGCTCTCCAGCCCGTTGCTCTCCAGCCCGTTGCTCTCCAGCCCGTTGCTCTCCAGCCCGTTGCTCTCCAGCCCGTTGCTCTCCAGCCCGTTGCTCTCCAGCCCGTTGCTCTCCAGGTGGCTTAACACCTTCAAGCCCAAAGTCCCTGTAATCAGTGTTTTGGGTGCTCTTGCCCATCCTAAAGTCTCCCTGAGCCTCCGAATTGCGGGTCCCCAACGAGGGCATGACAATCCTGAGAGTACACTAAATTGGTCCTCTCCATGCAGACTACCCAAGAACCCCTCCCCTTGCATGGAGGAGAACCCAGTTACGCAAGCTGCCCTTAAGGAGGCCACTGCCCAAACAGCGGGGAAATATTCCTGCCGTCCAGGATGCATCCTCTGCATTTTGCTTTGTTGGGCAGAATTGGGAAATATTAACGGGGGGGATCTTCTCACATGCAAATTAATTTTGGGTGGAACTGGTGTGTGTTCCGGTCAAAGTGACCCATTGCCCAAGAAACATAAAACCCTATTGGCTGGTATATGCAAGTTTTTTTGCACGTCTGCTTTCGCGTATCGGGAACACGGGTGAGGTGTCGTACTTGGAGACTTCCTGTCCTTGTGAGCAAGCCAGGAGTGGTGCAACGCCTCAAGGACAGCCGGTTTTTGGGTGGAGACCAGGATCGTGTCTCTCAATACGGTGGAGAGCAGCCTCTCCTCGTGTCCCCCAAGGTGGTGGAAAGCGGGCCTCTCCTCGTGTCCCCCAAGGTGGTGGAAAGCGGGCCTCTCCTCGTGTCCCCCAAGGTGGTGGAGAGCGGGCCTCGTGTCCCTCAATACGGTGGAGAGCAGCCTCTCCTCGTGCCCCCCAAGGTGGTGGAAAGCGGGCCTCTCCTCGTGTCCCCCAAGGCGGTGGAGAGCGGGCCTCTCCTCGTGTCCCCCAAGGCGGTGGAGAGCGGGCCTCTCCTCGTGTCCCCCAAGGCGGTGGAGAGCGGGCCTCTCCTCGTGTCCCCCAAGGCGGTGGAGAGCGGGCCTCTCCTCGTGTCCCCCAAGGCGGTGGAGAGCGGGCCTCTCCTCGTGTCCCCCAAGGCGGTGGAGAGCGGGCCTCTCCTCGTGTCCCCCAAGGCGGCGAGGAGGAAACCAGAAGTTGGCTTCACAATGAGGCTTGGAGCACAAGTGGAACACAAATCGATGCCTGGGGATCGCATTGCAAGCCACCTGCTCCATTTCCCCTCGCATTTGGCGAGCGGGCGAGTGGAAATTTCAAGCCCTGCTGTATGCAATCAATTTATCAATCATTACAAAATGCTTCAAGAAGCCAAGTGGAGCGTGGCCGACATAATTTTATGTTCTCGCTAGGAGTCTGTCGCTGGGAAGAGAAGGATCAGCCAATGGTGTGTGTGAGAGGAGCGGGAATGCTATTCCTGGCGCCAACATGGCGGGATATATGTGGTAGTACGCTGCCATAGATTGGTGCCAGGAAAGGAAAATTTAAGCATTTGATACAATTGTCCCGTTTTCTTTGGTTATGTTCTAGGAACGATCTGAAGACACACGGGTGGGGGAGGGAAGGGATGCGATGACTCGGTTACTGACCAGCCAATGATAAGCCATGATTGTGCGGAATAGTAAAGAATCGCTTGCGTTCTCCTGTATGACTGCCGTTCATTCCTGACGTCATACCGTGCACTGCTGGGTGAACTCGTTGGTTTTGTGACACCAGCAATCCCTCCAGACTGCATTGCGTGATCATCAGCGGGTCCTTCTCATGTTCTGTGACCTCAGATTGGGCCCCCAGGCTGGAGAGGATTTATGGGGGGAGGGGTGATGGCTCCTATCTTGGGAAAAGGCTCGGCTCGCATTGTGTCGTTTTCCCATTGTGGCCGAGTCTCCGGCATCAGCTGACTCAGTCGACCTCGCGGAACACAAAGGCCATTCACTTTTATAGGAATGGGATCTGTAAACACGTTTCTGGTCCAATGGGCAACAGACTGGATGAGGCCAACGCCGGATTCATCACCACCGATAATGGGCGCTTGTGTGCAATACATTCAGAACATTTCCTGGAAATGTGGAAGATCCGTCCGGATGTATGGAAGGGATTTATCCTACTTTAGATATAGGGAGATACTCTGCTGCACGCGAGATGCCCGCGCTGTAGCCAACCTTTTCTTGGAGATGCGGTGGGATGCCGAGACGGCAAGTGTCAATGCACCGACTGCGGCGTATGGCACTGTTCAAACAAAAAAAAACTTTATTGAAATGTCACACAGTGACATTTCTTTAAATTCTATCGGCCACCAGTGGATTGACGCGCACGGCACTGAAAAAAAGTACATCCTCCTGTGCTTTCTGCGCACAACCACCGCAACGGTGCGAACCGGCCACCTAGGAGACCAGGCACTATGCCTCATCTTGTTTCTCATCCACATGAACATGAAAGAAAAATATATTTTGGCATATTTTAAAAATATTCTTCCCAAATATATTGACATATATTTGAAATGCTACAATTTTGGCCGTATTCTATATTTCTATATATATATAGATAGATATGTTTGAAATGCATTTTTTTTTTTTTTTTTTTTATTACAAAATATTTTAAAAATACTTTTTAAATATACTGTATGTCTTTACAAATACAAATATACATTTTTGGAATGCATTTATAAATATATGTAAAAATATATGTTAAAATAACTTTTTTAATGTTAAAAATCTGAAGAATATATTTAAAAAAAAAAAAAAAAAAAAAAATATATATATATATATATTTATTTATATATATATATATATATATATATATATATATATATATATATTTTTTTTTTTTTTTTAATATAGTCTTTAGTTTTTTTTCATATATTTTGTAATAAAAACGCATTCAACATGCAGTTTATGTGTGTGTGTGTGTGTGTGTATATATATATATATATATATATGTATGTATCTATCGAGATATATATACATACATACATGAACACATACTCTGCATGTTGAATGCGTTTTTTTTACAAAATATATGAAAAAAACTGAAGACTTAATTTAAAAAAAATAAATTAAATAAAAAAAATATATATATATATATTTTTTTTTACATTTCTTCAGATTTTTAACATTAAAAAAGTTATTTTAACATATATTTGTAAATGCATTCCAAAAATGTAGATTTGTATTTGTAAAGACATACAGTCTATTTAAAATGTATTTTAAAATATTTTGTAATAAAAAAACAAACGCATTTCAACATATCTAACTATATAGAGAGAGAGAGATATAGATATATAGATATATATATATATATCTCTATAACTGCAGTGGCACCTCTCTGTTGCGCTCCCGCGGTGGAGGAGTGGCGATCTCGCCTTTTCAGAGGAAAATGACTCATTTTTCCTGGTAACAGAAGTCATTACCTGTAAAATCTCGCGGCCGCCATTGCCCTCACTTCTTCTGAGAGATTTCTGAATATAAAACTGACTTGTAACTCGTTTGTTGGCCAACTTGCGCTTTCACTTTATTGGCTGTTCTAACAATGCCGCATTTTTATACCGCGCTCGCTGGTGAAAGCGGCTTTATTCACCCCGGTAAATGTTTCCTCGCCGTTCTACCGGTGATTGCGGAGGAAAGGGAAAGGCGCAGATGGTTGTGGAACGTTTCATGTCCATAGACCGTTATCGGTGAATAGAGGAGAGAAGGTGTTACAAAGTATCTTCTGTGTCTCCTGCTGGTTGCTATGTATTCTATTCTATTCTAGTCTATATCATTAATTATTTTTTTTTATTCACTTTTCTTTTCTTTTTTATTTGCTTTTCTTTTTTTGTTTTTCCCCCCCAATGTTGTGATTGTGTCGGTGAACCCTGCGAGTACAGGTCGCTGTACAAGTCCTGACCGTTTTCTCTGGTCGTTTGGCTCCCATTGACCGCTGTTGTTTGGCTCCTGGCGGTTAATCTTTATTACCGCTCATTAAACCCACCGGCTGCCGTTGGCTTTCAGAATCCAGAAATTCCAATGTTGTGTTTTTTTGTTTTTGTTTTTTTTTCTCTATAATTTAGAAAAAAAAAATTAGGTTGGTTGTGTCGCCATGTCAGGCCGGCTGTGATTTAAAGCAGATGTGATTCCTCGGAATGCGATGTTTATTCCGTATTGTACAGATGGGGAAATCGGCGACTATTTGCTGAGAAATGTTTCTGCAACCTGCAGCATTCTGCACATTCCGGCAAGGCCTGTGATTTTTACATTTCTATGTATTGGAATCTCTCGCACCCGAGGACGGTTTTTTATTTCAAATCTTTTGTGTGTCGGGTTGTTTAGCAGATGTGATCTGTGAATGTCAGACAAGGGTGTTGGGGCCCCGAGGGCAAAAATGTTTTTCTTCTTAAACTAGATTGCAGTGGAATTGGATGCAAACGGCGTCTCTGAATTGTATATCTTTAAGTCTCGGTTCACACATATGCAGGTTGCGTTTTGAGTCATTTCTGCATTGTGTTTTGCGTTTTTTTTTTTTTTTTTTTTTCTTCTTTTCCTTTCTTTACTTTTTTTTTTTTTTTTTTTTTAATTTTCTTGTTACTAGGCAGATTTTAAATGCAAAAACGCAAAACATGCTTTTCTGAAGCATTCCCATTGAAGTCTAAAGAACTAAAAACGCTACTTTTTGCATTAAAAAAAAGTCCCGCCCCTTTCCAAAAAAAAAAAAAACGTACCGGGTGAAAACACAGAGATATGACTATGTCTCATACAGGGGTGGACTGACTATTGGGGTACTCGAGGGCCCAGGGTCAATAGAGGGCCCCATGAGATTCCCCTGGTACCTTTCATGGGCTTTTTTGGGTGTGGTTTGAGTGTGGGCAAGGACACAGGGGCCCCATGATCCCCTATTGCCTGGGGGCCCCATGAGTTGTCAGTCCGCCCCTGGTCTCATAGGAAATCTTTTTAAATGGACTGTACTGAGTTTCTGCAAAACGTGGCAGAAAACACTTGTGTGAACCCGGGGTGAAGCGGCAATAAACTCTACCCCCCCCCTTTTTTTTTTTTCTTTCCTTTTCCCTTTTCTTTTACTTTTCCCTTTTACTTTTCCTTTCTTTCCCCCACAGCCCTACACTATTATTATTATTATAGATTTATTTAGCTCTGACATATACTGCAGCGATGTACAGAGATCACTGAGCCAGTCATATCAGTCTCTGTACCAGAGGAGCTTACACTCTAATGTCCCCTCCTCCCACAGTCCCATCAGTCTCTGTATAGAGGAGCTTACACTCCAATGTCCCCTCCCCCGCAGTCACATCAGTCTCTGTACCAGAGGAGCTTACACTCCAATGTCCCCTCCCCGCAGTCACATCAGTCTCTGTACCAGAGGAGCTTACACTCCAATGTCCCCTCCCCCACAGTCCCATCAGTCTCTGTATAGAGGAGCTTACACTCCAATGTCCCCTCCCCCACAGTCCCATCAGTCTCTGTACCAGAGGAGCTTACGCTCTAATGTCCCCTCCCCACAGTCCCATCAGTCTCTCTACCAGAGGAGCTTACACTGTAATGTCCCCTCCCCCACAGTCCCATCAGGCTCTGTACCAGAGGAGCTTACACTGTAATGTCCCCTCCCCCACAGTCACATCAGTCTCTGTACCAGAGGAGCTTACACTCTAATGTCCCCTCCCCCACAGTCACATCAGTCTGTACCAGAGGAGCTTACACTGTAATGTCCCCTCCCCCACAGTCCCATCAGTCTCTGTACCAGAGGAGCTTACGCTCTAATGTCCCCTCCCCCACAGTCCCATCCTTTCTCCGGCCATGAGGGACCTTGTTCAGGGATTTCCTGACTGTGCTCCTGCGTTGTCACTCGGTCACATGCTTCCCTGGCGCAGACTACAAGCTGCCAATCCCAGTTGCTGTGCGACTTGGCGTGAGTGCGAGTTTATTGCTGAATGTGCCGCTCAGACTGATCCCTTCCCCTGTAATTTAGCCGTGGGACTCCTTGTAAAACGTCTGAGACGATGCGGGGCCGGACCCTGGAGTGCCAAGTTACGAGCTTGTAATGCCTGTTGAAGTTGTCGGAGTCTCCCTCCCTCTCCTGCAGGATTCCTCGCGGTTACAGGAGCCGCGCTCACCGCTCTGACAGACGTGTTACTAGACGATCTCTATCTGTATTCCTGTCACTTTCATGTGAAGCCGCCGGCTCCTGAGATCCGTCCCGGGTCTTGTCTGGTATTCCAGTCATAACTCGCAGACAGACGGCGGCTTGTTAGACGCAGCAGAAGGTTCAATGGTGGGAAGAGAGATTCCAGGTGTGATAGAGGGCCGGTCCACCGAGGGGGGGATGTCCGATCTAGGGGGAGCATGGAGTGCTTGACTCCTTATGAAGACTGGGGGGGGGGGGGGCATTGGAGTGTAAGCTCCTCTGGTACAGAGACTGATGGGACTGTGGGGGGAGGGGACATTAGAGTGTAAGCTCCTCTGGTACAGAGACTGATGGGACTGTGGGGGAGGGGACATTAGAGTGTAAGCTCCTCTGGTACAGAGACTGATGGGACTGTGGGGGGAGGGGACATTAGAGTGTAAGCTCCTCTGGTACAGAGACTGATGGGACTGTGGGGGAGGGGGCATTAGAGTGTAAGCTCCTCTGGTACAGAGACTGATGGGACTGTGGGGGGAGGGGACATTAGAGTGTAAGCTCCTCTGGTACAGAGACTGATGGGACTGTGGGGGGAGGGGACATTACAGTGTAAGCTCCTCTGGTACAGAGACTGATGTGACTGTGGGGGGAGGGGACATTAGAGTGTAAGCTCCTCTGGTACAGAGACCGATGTGCCTGTGGGGGAGGGGACATTAGAGTGTAAGCTCCTCTGGTACAGAGACTGATGGGACTGTGGGGGAGGGGACATTAGAGCGTAAGTGTTGCGGACGTTCCTCCAGGTCTGGGTGAATGGTCTGCGGGGTGTTGCGGACGTTCCTCCAGGTCTGGGTGAATGGTCTGCGGGGTGTTGCGGACGTTCCTCCAGTTCTGGGTGAATGGTCTGCGGGGTGTTGTGGACGTTCCTCCAGTTCTGGGTGAATGGTCTGCGGGGTGTTGTGGACGTTCCTCCAGGTCTGGGTGAATGGTCTGCGGGGTGTTGTGGACGTTCCTCCAGTTCTGGGTGAATGGTCTGCGGGGTGTTGTGGACGTTCCTCCAGTTCTGGGTGAATGGTCTGCGGGGTGTTGTGGACGTTCCTCCAGTTCTGGGTGAATAGTCTGCGGGGTGTTGTGGACGTTCCTCCAGGTCTGGGTGAATGGTCTGCGGGGTGTTGTGGACGTTCCTCCAGTTCTTGGTGAATGGTCTGCGGGGTGTTGCGGACGTTCCTCCAGTTCTTGGTGAATGGTCTGCGGGGTGTTGCGGACGTTCCTCCAGTTCTTGGTGAATGGTCTGCGGGGTGTTGTGGACGTTCCTCCAGTTCTTGGTAAATGGTCTGCGGGGTGTTGCGGACGTTCCTCCAGGTCTGGGTGAATGGTCTGCGGGGCGTTGCGGACGTTCCTCCAGTTCTGGGTGAATGGTCTGCGGGGCGTTGCGGACGTTCCTCCAGTTCTGGGTGAATGGTCTGCGGGGCGTTGCGGACGTTCCTCCAGTTCTGGGTGAATGGTCTGCGGGCGGTTACGGACGTTCCTCCAGTTCTGGGTGAATGGTCTGCGGGGTGTTGTGGACCTTCCTCCAGTTCTGGGTGAATGGTCTGCGGGGTGTTGCGGACGTTCCTCCAGGTCTGGGTGAATGGTCTGTGGGGCGTTGCGGACGTTCCTCCAGTTCTGGGTGAATGGTCTGCGGGGTGTTGTGGGCCTTCCTCCAGTTCTGGGTGAATGGTCTGCGGGGTGTTGTGGACCTTCCTCCAGTTCTGGGTGAATGGTCTGCGGGGTGTTGCGGACCTTCCTCCAGTTCTGGGTGAATGGTCTGCGGGGTGTTGCGGACCTTCCTCCAGTTCTGGGTGAATGGTCTGCGGGGTGTTGCGGACGTTCCTCCAGTTCTGGGTGAATGGTCTGCGGGGTGTTGCGGACCTTCCTCCAGGTCTGGGTGAATGGTCTGCGGGGTGTTGCGGACGTTCCTCCAGTTCTGGGTGAATGGTCTGCGGGGTGTTGCGGACGTTCCTCCAGGTCTGGGTGAATGGTCTGCGGGGTGTTGCGGACGTTCCTCCAGGTCTGGGTGAATGGTCTGCGGGGTGTTGCGGACCTTCCTCCAGGTCTGAGTGAATGGTCTGCGGGGTGTTGTGGACGTTCCTCCAGTTCTGGGTGAATGGTCTGCGGGGTGTTGTGGACGTTCCTCCAGTTCTGGGTGAATGGTCTGCGGGGTGTTGCGGACGTTCCTCCAGGTCTGGTTGAATGGTCTGCGGGGTGTTGCGGACCTTCCTCCAGTTCTGGGTGAATGGTCTGCGGGGTGTTGTGGACGTTCCTCCAGTTGTGGGTGAATGGTCTGCGGGGTGTTGTGGACATTCCTCCAGTTCTGGGTGAATGGTCTGCGGGGTGTTGTGGACGTTCCTCCAGGTCTGGGTGAATGGTCTGCGGGGTGTTGCGGACGTTCCTCCAGGTCTGGGTGAATGGTCTGCGGGGTGTTGCGGACGTTCCTCCAGGTCTGGGTGAATGGTCTGCGGGGTGTTGTGGACATTCCTGGGATGGTTGTGCGGGGAGGTGTGTCATTCGGCACCCACACCCTGGGCTCCCCTCCCAGCACAGCCGGCCATTATTGCTGCTCCTTTCTGCCTTCTACCTGCCCCCCCACTATGTTGTGACACCGTGGCTGTCGCTGTCACCGCCCGTCCTGCTGGCAGCCTCCTTGTGGGTTTACTAGGGCCGGACTCTGCAGGCTGTTAATTATTTTCAGAGGTGATGAATTAATCACGCGATGACGTCATCCTGCCTGACGAGTGATCATGAATCCTTTCTGGCAAATCTGCGATTAGGAAACTGAAACGATATTTCCTTCTGTGTTCTGTAATAATGTTTTCACAACAAACCTGGAATAAAGTTTTTGTAGAATTGGCCGCGTCTGCGAATTTGGTCAGAGAGGGGTGACGATTGAGGAACAACCTCCTCCTATGCTTTGGATTTGGGATGAAAGTGAGACGTGCGCTTACGTTCTGTTTGCAGGCAGGTGGGACGGCGGTAAAAATAAGTAGCTGAGCCGCAGTTTTACCGTTGATCTAGTTCGACCAATAGAAGAAAAAAACCAATTGAAGACCTCCATATACACAATCCTATACCGATCACCGATGATCTGCTACAATTGTCAGGATTGCGGGTCCTGTGTGTTCTCCTATCTTCTCCATCATCGTAAATCCGCTTACAAGGAGCTCTTAAGTGTCAACGATTAGCTTTCACTGGCCGCATGCTTTGTGTTTCTTCCTTTGTAAGCCTGACCTTTAGAAATGAGTGTTTTCTCAATGTGTCCCGCCAGACATGGAACAGGTTTGGTGACCCTTCCTTCCCTTTGTATCACACGTGTGAGAAGACGGGATTTACTAAAGAGGTGTCGGGTGGAATCCATTATTTATTTCAGGTACTTATATGGCGCCGTCAGTTTACGCAGCGCTTTACGTATATATTACATTCACATCAGTCCCCGCCCCCGAGGAGCGTACAATCTAAGGGCCCTAACCCTCAAGGGGCGAGATCCATGGAGGGGTTGTGCCGGGTGATCGTCTGATGGTGGGGGTGGTTGCTGCTTCATGGGGTTCAGGACTTTTTGAAGACCTTCACAAAACTTTCTGGAGCTCAAGTGGTTGATGCTTTTAAATAAAATAAAAATAAAAAAAAAGCAAACTCCCCTATCCATCCGTGTCTCCATGATTTATTTTGCAAAGAAATTACTTTGAACCCCCCCCCCCCCCCTTGCATTTCTATCTGCCACCACCTTGAGTAAGGGCAGATGATTCATGTAGCGTTTACTTTCTTTTTTTCCTTCTGCCCATAGCTCAGGCATGCAGGCAGAGTGTGTTTTTTTAGTTGAGAGAGCCCCTCCTCCCATAAAGACACCTGGGATGGATGACATCGTTTTGGCCTAGGCCAGAAACCAGGAAGTAGCTATAGAAATGTGTTTAAAAAATAAATATATATATATTATTATATTTTAGTTTATTTTTTTTAAACCTATAATAATAAACAATATTATAAATAATATAATAATATATATATATATCATTATTATATTTTATTTAATTTTTTTTAAACCTATAATAATAAACAATATTATAAATAATATAATAATATATATATATATATATATATATATATATTTATATTTATTATTATTATATTTTATTTTTTTTAAACCTATAATAATAAACAATATTATAAATATAATATATATATATATATATATATATATATATATATATATATATATATTATATTTTATTTTTTTAAAACCTATAATAATAATAAACAATATTATAATAATAATAATAATAAATATATATATTATTATTATTATATTTTATTTAATTTTTTTTAAACCTATAATAATAAACAATATTATAAATAATATAATAATAAATATATATTTATTATTATTATATTTTATTTAATTTTTTTTAAACCTATAATAATAAACAATATTATAAATAATATATATATATATATATATATATATGCGCAGCAGAAGGATTGAACATGGTTCATGTTGATTGAGGTTCTTAGAGTTGATATGACCCTGTGGCTGTTAGATATTCATGTTCAATCCTTCTGCTGCTACCGTTAGTAAATAGATAGGAAGGGAAGTTATATTTGCTTGTTTAATCTTTTTTCATATATTAAAAAAAAAAGTTTTTCTTTTTTTTTTAATATATATATCTTAATAAACAAATAATGAATCTATATATATATATATATATATATATATATATATATATATATATATATTCTAAATAATAATTAAATAAGATATATATATATATATATATATATATATATATATATATATATATATATTCTAAATAATAATTAAATAAGATATATATATATATATATATATATATATATATATATATATATATATATATATATATATATATAGATTCATTATTTATTGTTTATTAATTTTTTTTAAAACCTATAATTAAACAATATTAAAAATAATATAAATAATTAATATTCTAAATAATTAAATAAGATATTTAAAAATAAAAAACACACATTTTTTGAACATGAATATCTAACAGCCACAGGGTCAAATCAACTCTTAAGAACCTCAATCATCATGAACCATGTTCAATCCTTCTGCTGCTACCATTAGTAAATAGATAGGAAGGGAAATTATATTTACTTGTTTAATCTTTTTTCATATATTAAAAAAAAATATATATAGATAGATATATAGATCGTTTGGTTTTTTTTTTGGTTTTTTTCCCCTGTGTAACCAGGTAGTAGGCGTTGGCGGTGTGCTGTGCTGCCCTATACTGACATGCTTGTTGATGGAAGGGGCCGATTCTAGGTATTAGAAGGAATCGCACTGACGTCTCTGGCTTGCTGACTAATCTGTGGGCATGCCGGGGAAGGGTTGCGCTCTCCCCACCTGTCACTCTGAGACACGATTTAGGAATGCCGGGATTTTGCTACATGGGCGCCGACAGGTTTTCACTTGTGAACCAGATATATCGATGACGTCAATCAAGGACATTACATCACGCCAGTTTGGGAGGGTGGGGGGTGCTGTTGGTACGCGTCTGTGCACCAGGATTTGGAAGTTGGGTTGTGGTTACCAGATCCTCCTTCCCCACCATATCTGAGACATAGTCATGGAAATACCGGCAAGAAGCTGAAGGCATTTCATGAGCTTTCTAGAAACCCGATCAGGCCTCTGAGGATAGATTCCCCGCCAGCATCCTGGCACACAGGGGTCACCTCTGCGCTCTTAGAAAACGGTGCCATCGCTCGGTCCTGCCGCGAGGATAACTCCGCTCATTCAATTCTCCGTGTTTAGAGAGGTCACTGGATACAATTAGTAGACCATTTAACTGGCAGCTCTGGTCTCCAGTAGATAAATGACTTCCATTGTAAAGGTCATAGCTGGCACTTCTATCCATTCGCCTTGATAATATCGGATTCAGATTGGATTCTTTGTCTCTTGGCTGCTTTGTATTGGCCGGAGCACATGGCATAATTTCCAAAAAATGTAACCACAAATATTTAATAGGTGGCCCCTTGTGCTAATATGAATGGAGCCAGGCGGACCTCCTATCTCACTGGCATTGTTCTCCTAAAGTATTGATGATGATTTACCTAGTCTGGTTCCCGGGCCGGTGGCTTCTATACCCCCTGGGGATCCCCGCAGTCTCCTTGGCTTGTAGATGTAACAGAAATGGAAATTGAAGTGTCACACCGCTGCTTAGAGGTCCAACTACAACTTACAAGTCAAGGAGACAATCCAAGGGGTATCCAACGCATTTTGAGGGTCCAAGAGCACCCATTTCTTCAGGGCTATAAAAAACATCAATCCAATATCCATACAATATCCCCTCCTCAGGGTTCTATCTCCAATATTACCCCAAGGAGGGGGTACTGTGTTGATGTCGGTTTGATATGGAGATGAAGCCTAGCTCTGATGAAGTCGGTGCTCTTGGACCCTCGAAACGCAATGGTTACTCTTTGGATTGTCCCACTGCCCTTTATTGGAATAAAGTCGTACCTGGACCTTACAGCAGTGGTGTGGAGCTTCAGTTTCCATTTTTGTTGGCTACGCTATGGATTGTTCCACTCATAATGCTTTGCTGGGGTGTATGGTGAGGCTTCACCCCCACCTAACCCACCCCCCCTCCTCCCACCGATGGTGAAATCTGTGCACTTGACTTCTTGGCGTCGATCACGACCAAGTCATCTCACTCTACTTGTGTGTGTCAGACATTCCCTCTTCATAGCCAGGACCTGACATCCAGGTAAACCTTGTCTATAGACAGCACAGCTTACACTGAGCAGAACAGCATTGCATGATGGAGGAAGTGTTGGAGGCCCAGTAAGGGGGGATCCTTTACATCAGTCTCCAAACTATGGCCCTCCAGCTTTTGAAGTACTACAAGTCCCATCATGCCTCTGCGAGTCTTGCCTGTGGCTGTCAGTCTTGCAAGGCCTCATGGGACTTGCAGTCCCTCAGCACGTGGAGGGCCATAGTCATGTCTGCTTTACATGAATCCCTGCATAGTATGATCTTTTGTTAATACTTTCTAATAACTTTCACGTGCGCAATTTACATTTTAATGACCCCGTTTCCATTGTTTGCCGTGTCCTGGTGGGGTTGTGTCACCGTTCTGGCTCCCAGCCGATGCCACCATCTTCTACTGAAAGTGACAAATGGCGGCTCGGGCTGTAAATAACCATCTTGTTTTCTTAGTTGGGTTGTTTCCTAATTGGTAGATCTGGCTGTAGGCCAGGAAGTGGGTATGAGTCAAGCGGTGGTGCTGGCATGGTGGCAGCTGGTCCCATTCACGTGTGTGTGGCTTCCTGTTGGCTTTCCTGCCTGCTGGTGGCTCTCTATTTTGCAGCCTTCTGTCGCATGAGCCGCGCTCAACAAAGGCAGCAACCTTCTACGTGGTACACTAAACTGTATTGATCTCTTCCCAGAGTCCTCTGCTTCAGAAAGCTTGCAGCTTAATGTGTAGGAAAGGTTCCATAGTCTGTTGTTCTAAGTTCCTGTGAGATTGACAGGGACTCTATTTAAACCCGGTGAAGAAAGGACCCCTTTTAATGATATAAGAAGTGCACTCATTATTCCCCGTAGTAATGCCTCTGCTAGATGCTATTAGCTGCTTCTGTATGGAGGAGGAGAGAAGAAATGCTTTGTCTAGTCATGGGTCAAGTGTTGAGGTCTGTAACTAAAGTGGAACTCAAGCTAAACCTTGGCGTTTGGACCTTGGTTGGGTTTGTACTGCTGTCTGTATTCTCATAGCCGAGATTATCCCTCACCTCCTCAAGAGGCACTTACCTAAACTGAAAATGGGGGGGAAATGTTATGGTTATCACTAGAGTTGGGGGTCAGGGAAGTCAGTCAGGGGTGGGATGTCCCTTCACGCTAGGGAGATTTAAAAGAACTTCTGTTTTGAGAAGACTGGTGACCCAATTAAGCATGTGGTTGAGGGCTTTATCAGGCCAAATGGGACAGCCAACTTGTTTCGAGGGCTCAAAACACCCTTCATCAGGACAAAGAGGATGGCAAACATGTTTCAGGGGCTCAAAACACCCTTCATCAGGACAAAGAGGATGGCAAACATGTTTCAGGGGCTCAAAACGCCCTTGGACAAAGAGGACAGGGCATCATGGTTTGAGGGCTCAAAGCACCCTTCCTCAGGACAAAGAGGACGGCAAACATGTTTCAGGGGCTCCAAATGCCCTTCCTCAGGACAAAGAGGATGGCCAAAACATTTTGAGGGCTCAAAACGCCCTTCCTCAGGACAAAAAGGACGGCAAACATGTTTCAGGGGCTCCAAATGCCCTTCCTCAGGACAAAGAGGATGGCCAAAACATTTTGAGGGCTCAAAACGCCCTTCCTCAGGACAAAGAGGGCAGCCAACTTGTTTTGAAGGATCAATATGCCGTTCATCAGGACTAAAAAGATGGCCTACATGTTTTAAGGGCTCAAAACGTTCTTCATCAGAACAAAAAAGAGCCAACATGTTTCGAGGGCTGAAAACTACTTTCATCGGGGAGTTTTGAGCCCTTGAAATTTGTTGTATTGGCTGTCCTCTTTAACTTTTACAAAAGGGAATGGTACCCTCTATAGTTGGGGACTTTTTTTATGCAGCAAAACTGTCCAAAGAATACCTTTTATGATATATAATTGAATACAATGTAATATTTTAAGAATCTAAAACCATCCAAAAAATTCACAATACACATATCTTGGAAGGCGACCAGATGGTGACACAAAATGCAATAACATTACACATCGCCAAACCCCAACATGAAAAGCACCCCCTTCTTCAGGGGTGTATGCGTCCTGGTTCAGGATTTAGTCTGCAATATGAAAAACATGCGCATGACGTCATCGTTGTACATAAAGGATATTCGTATTGCAGAGATGGAGGCCATACACTCACCTAGTTTGATGTATCTGTGGGATTATGCATGGTCACCTGAATACAATAAAATCATATGCTAGATGATATATGTCGCCACCACATGGTCCCACCACATGGTCCAACTCCCGAATCCCAAACGTCTATAACCACTGGGGTCCCGAGATAGAAAACGGGCCCTTTAGGCTCGACACACGTCGGATGTTTCATGCTTTTCATATTGCGATTTTGTTGATGTGTACTATTATATTTTTTTATTTTTTTTTTGTCATCATCTGGTCTCCTTCCAAAATGTGTATTGTGAATTTTGATGGTTTTAGACTCACTGAATAACATTTTAATATTGTAATATATATCATAAGTTATTTGGACATTTTTGTACCACCTATAGAAGGTACCATTCTCTTTTTATGTAATATTGGGCTGAATGCAGCCTCAGATTTCCTGGTTCCATTGTCTTTTTGACTTGTTATGGTACTGGACCTACATGGGCAGTGGAGAACTTTCCCTCTAAAATTCGGACTTCACACGCCATCTTCTGTACAGTGGCAGAGGAGGAACCCAAGTGGTGATACATTTTTACAGTTTGGATAAACTGTTTAGATTTAGCCTGAATTCTGTAGAGGAACGCAGTACAAAGACCATCCATATTTGTGTCGGTGAAGATTTGTGTGCGTTCTGCCACCTCCTCCGCTCCTCTTGTTCACTCAGTGGAAAGGCGCTAGAATCGGAAGAGGAAGTGTGAATTGTCCCCAACCGACTTCAATTCTCCAACAGGCTGAGGTCACATGCGAAACTCATAGTATTTTGTTGTTTGCAGGATTAATGACAAGAGGAAGATGCCCCCCTCCCCCTCCTTCCCCTAGCTGTGGTGGCGTCTGTCCGAAGGGAGATCTTCTGGAGGTGCAAATTGGGAATTGACTGAATGTCCCAGTGGCCATGGTATCTTGAAAGCCATATTCCCCTATTATAGAAGTACACAGTGGAGGCTGATGGTGATGTTTATTTATATATATATATATATATATATATATATATATATATATATATATATATATATATATATATATATATAAATTATTTCTTGTTTTTTATTGGCTTTGATAGGGTGTGTCATTGGGCTGCCTTGCTAGATCGTTAAACCGCTCACTGGGGGGGAAATTGGTTGCATACTCAGGAGTGTTTTTGCTGCCTCCATGACCTCCTAATGGGTTCTTTCTGTTGGCTTCTATTGATATTTCGAAGGGTCATTGAACGGCAGGGTAAGTTTCATTGCTCCCTGGAAAGTCACCAGGCCTTCCCATGTCGACAGTCCAAGCTGAGCAAGGTCTCCAAGAGAGGGAAGTGGTGACGGTCAACACGGGTCCCTGACATCGAGGAACGTTTATTGTGCCCTCTGCTGGTTTTTTCATATTCGCGGTTCACATAAAGGGGTCGAGTCAGCGAATGAAAAGTAAAATCCTGAAACTGAGGAAAACACATTTTCAGATATTTCTTCCACTTTAATTGGTCTAATGCCTAATAGAATTTATATAGTTTTAGGGTAATGCATGGGGAGTCTTTAGACTCAAACCGAGGTATTTAAAGGGTCAATCCTTACTAAAGTGTTTTTTTTAGTTATTGATGGATGCTGAAGAGTTAAAGCTGAATTCCAGGGAACAGAAAAACTGTAACTAGGGACACGGGGCACATCCATATCCTGAAGCATCGCAAAGAAGAGTTCCGTCTTGGCTGCCAGGGACACGAGAGGCAAGTTATGTAAAAGTCCTTTTTCCTGGTAACCTAGGTGTAAATGAGCAATTAACACCTACAGTATGGTGAAGCCCCATGGCAAGGGTCGAATTTTCTGGAGTTCAGCATCCAAACCTCCTGCCTGTCCCTTTTTATGTCTGAAGGACTGTTGGCGAGTTCCTGATTCTTTATTATGAGGAGCTTTTACCATCCCTGCTGGATTTTTATATTTATAATATACTATGGAGAAAGTTTATGGGAGGAAACTGAACACATGAAGATGGGTGTAACGCCCAAAACTCCTATGTGGACAAGAGCTGAGAATTATGGCTGGGAGACCTTGGTGTTGACTTGTAAGATGCTACTGGCTGACTCTGCTCCGCCATGCTCCAGCTATATGTAAAACTGCTTCTGGGTGGCTTTACTCTTTTGGTAACTAGAGCCTTCTAGATGACTCAATCATTCTAGTTGATTAGAGCCTAGGTGTCTTTATTCTGCTAGGTGACTAGAGCCTTCTAGAGGGCTTGATCCTTTTTAGGTGGCTTGATTCTTCTAGGTGACTAGAGCCTAGGTGACTTGATTCTTCTAGGTGACTTGATTCTTCTAGGTGACCAGAGCCTTTTAGGTGGTTTGATTCTTCTAGGTGACCAGAGCCTTTTAGGTGGTTTGATTCTTCTAGGTGACCAGAGCCTTTTAGGTGGTTTGATTCTTCTAGGTGACCAGAGCCTTTTAGGTGGTTTGATTCTTCCAGGTGACCAGAGCCTTTTAGGTGGTTTGATTCTTCCAGGTGACTAGAGCCTTTTAGGTGGCTTGATTCTTCCAGGGGACTAGAGCCTAGGTGACTTGACCCTTTTAGGTGTCTTGATTCTTCTAGGTGACTTGAACCTTTTAGGTGTTTTGATTCTTCTAGGTGACTAGAGCCTTCTAGGTGGCGTGATCCTTTTTAGGTGGCGTGATCCTTTTTAGGTGGCCTGATTCTTGTAGGTGGCCTGATTCTTGTAGGTGGCCTGATTCTTGTAGGTGGCCTGATTCTTGTAGGTGGCCTGATTCTTGTAGGTGGCCTGATTCTTGTAGGTGGCCTGATTCTTGTAGGTGGCCTGATTCTTGTAGGTGGCCTGATTCTTGTAGGTGGCCTGATTCTTGTAGGTGGCCTGATTCTTGTAGGTGGCCTGATTCTTGTAGGTGGCCTGATTCTTGTAGGTGGCCTGATTCTTGTAGGTGGCCTGATTCTTGTAGGTGGCCTGATTCTTGTAGGTGGCCTGATTCTTGTAGGTGGCCTGATTCTTGTAGGTGGCCTGATTCTTGTAGGTGGCCTGATTCTTGTAGGTGGCCTGATTCTTGTAGGTGGCCTGATTCTTGTAGGTGGCCTGATTCTTGTAGGTGGCCTGATTCTTGTAGGTGGCCTGATTCTTGTAGGTGGCCTGATTCTTGTAGGTGGCCTGATTCTTGTAGGTGGCTTGATTCTTGTAGGTGGCTTGATTCTTGTAGGTGGCTTGATTCTTGTAGGTGGCTTGATTCTTGTAGGTGGCTTGATTCTTGTAGGTGGCTTGATTCTTGTAGGTGGCTTGATTCTTGTAGGTGGCTTGATTCTTGTAGGTGGCTTGATTCTTCTAGGTGGCTTGATTCTTCCAGGTGAATAGAGCCTTCTAAGTGACTAGTGCCTGCTATGCAGCTTGGGCCTGCTAGGCAGCTAGAGCCTTCTAGATGACTGACAAGAACTCCAGTTTGAGTGGTTCAGTGCTGTCTTAGTCATTGGTGAATATTTAGCTATTACTTCACATACAATCTAGTGTATTTACTTACTGATGACTTTATGAACCCAACTCTTTGAAGGGTCTCCTGTGATTTTACAGGCCCCAGAGTGACCTATGTGAAATGTTACAGGGCGCTCTCTTTAATGCTGACCCTTGATAGAAGCTGGGAGTCTGCTCCGGTCTCTTGCAATTAATAAATCATTCTTCCGTGTCTTGTTCTTCTAGAGTCATGACATTGTTCTTAAAAGCTGGCATGAAATTCCCCCTTTGTGTATTGAAGTCAAGGCGGTGCAGGATTGCAGCACTGCAGAGTGACGAGGGGCGAGCTGCGTTTTACTGTGTCAGCTCCATCTCCAGGCACACATTAGCAGTCAGGTCAGGCAGTCTTGAAGCAGCAGTTGTTGTGTGTATGTGGTGTAGAGGGTGGGGAACGCCCGTGTCGTGCTGGGGCTGAGCTCTCTCCTCTGACACCTTTCACGGAGGGTGGCAGTAGGCGGACTGCAGGTCAATTATTGGCAGAGCTGAGATTCCACACACACGGGGCACATCAATATGTAGAGGAATTGTTTGATAAGATGTGTTGTGTGGTTTTTGTTTTTTGTTTATTTTTTAAATCTATTCTATGAAATGTAGTTTGTGGTAAACATAAAGGCAGACCATAAAAGTTGAATTGCTGTTAGGTAGAGTAGCTGTTATAATACATCAGGATGGCCATAGACAGGATGATGTCTGCCACCAAGGCCTGACGTTGTGCATGGAGCTTAGGTGCTTCCTCTGCGTAGAAATGAACCCAAAATGGCAAACCGGGATGTTGGAAAACCCTACCCTATGGTTGCCTACATACACCGATCCGTCATAACATGGCCACCCACCTAATACTGAGTAAGTCCCACTTTGCTGCTAAAACAGCTCTTACCCATCGGAGCATGGACTTCACTAGACCTCTGAAGATGTGCTGTGGGATCTGGCACCAAACCATCATTAGCAGATCTTTAAGTTGTGTGTTGGGGCCTACATAGATTGACGCGCACACATACCCGGCCATCCACATTCTTCCATTGCTCCGTGGTCCAGGTCTAATGCTCACATGCCCATTGTAGGCGCTTTTGGTGGTGGACACGCGTCAGCATGGGCACTCTGACCGGTCTACACAGTTCCATACACAACAAACTGCAATACTCTGTTTGTTCTGCCACTTTTCTATCAGAAGCAGCATTCACTTTTTCACCAACTGGAGCTCTAGTAGCTCTCCTATTTGATCAGACTACATGGATCAACCTTCGCTGCCCGCCTCCACCCATGAGCCTTCCCTCTCCGCCTCCACCCATGAGCCTTCCCTCTCCGCCTCCACCCATGAGCCTTCCCTCTCCGCCTCCACCCATGAGCCTTCCCTCTCCGCCTCCACCCATGAGCCTTCCCTCTCCGCCTCCACCCATGAGCCTTCCCTCCCCGCCTCCACCCATGAGCCTTCCCTCCCCGCCTCCACCCATGAGCCTTCCCTCCCCGCCTCCACCCATGAGCCTTCCCTCCCCGCCTCCACCCATGAGCCTTCCCTCCCCGCCTCCACCCATGAGTCTTGGCCACCCATGCCCCTGTCACCGGTTGGCCCGGTCATCCTTCCTTGGCACACTTTATTTGTCGGTTCAGACCACTGCAGACCGGGAACATCCCACAAGAGCTGCAGTTTTGGAGTTGATTGAGGCATTACAATTTTGGTCCTTGTCAAAGCCCTTCCAATCCTTACACTTGTCCATATTTTTTTTTTTTTTTGCTTTTAACACATCAACTTAAGGGACACAATGTTCACTTTCTATCCCACCCCATTTTCGGGGCCATTGTAACAAAATAATGTTATTCACTTTACCGGTCAGTGGTCAGAATGTTCTGGCTGGTCGGTGTAGACTTCATTGTTCTCATCCTGTGTCTTTACCTCTGCACAGCTTATATCCCGAAGGATGCTTAGATTGGTTGGATTGCCTAAAGATCTCAGGCCATGTGAGAGATGGGTCCCCTAAGGTTGTACTGAGGTCCTTCTGAGGAGCTCTCCTGCTCTCCAGGCAGCCAAAGGCACAGTCACATAATGTGCAGCTTGAGATGGATATAGAGATATACATAGATATTTTATGTTGATTTGAGACAATGGAACTTCCTTTTCTTGCCTCCCCATTGCATAAGCATGTGACGGGGAGCGGAGAATGTTCGATGTCTCATTTCAGTCAAAACAAAGGGCGTTGTCAGACAGTTTAAGAATTATATTTTTTTTTAGTTTTAATTGATAATTGAAGAGAAGTGATACAGCATTCCTGAGCTGCTTAGTTTACTAATTAAGGTGTGGACACAACTGAACCTACGTGGTTCCAAGCTGAAGAAAGAGAGAACATCTACGTTGTTGCCAGTTATTGGCAGTGGAGCCATTTGTAGAGAAGCAAGAGCGCTACTATGTGTTCAGCGGATGGACTCGAAGCTGCTGCATGCTGCAGTTTGTGCATTTTGTTGGGTGAATCTAGAGGTCTCCTATAGGGACTCCTTTTGACTACACTTGGGTTAATGCTCTTGCTATAGGTGTAGGCCCTTTACACCCCTCATGAAGCCTGGCCAATGATGGATGGCATTATCCTATGCTGTGTTATTGCTTGGATGCTCCCAGACATCACTGCTTGGCCTCATCATGGGAGTGAACTCTCGAAGCTCCACACATCTGTGGTCATCACGGGATGTGAACTCTGGAAGCTCCACACATCTGTGGTCCTCACGGGAGTGAACTCTGGAAGCTCCACACATCTGTGGTCCTCACTGGGAGTGAACTCTGGAAGCTCCACACATCTGTGGTCCTCACGGGAGTGAACTCTGGAAGCTCCACACATCTGTGGTCCTCACGGGAGTGAACTCTGGAAGCTCCACACATCTGTGGTCCTCACGGGAGTGAACTCTGGAAGCTCCACACATCTGTGGTCCTCACGGGAGTGAACTCTGGAAGCTCCACACATCTGTGGTCCTCACGGGAGTGAACTCTGGAAGCTCCACACATCTGTGGTCCTCACGGGAGTGAACTCTGGAAGCTCCACACATCTGTGGTCCTCACGGGAGTGAACTCTGGAAGCTCCACACATCTGTGATCATCACGGGAGTGAACTCTGGAAGCTCCACACATCTGTGATCATCACGGGAGTGAACTCTGGAAGCTCCACACATCTGTGGTCAGCACGGGAGTGAACTCTGGAAGCTCCACACATCTGTGGTCAGCACGGGAGTGAACTCTGGAAGCTCCACACATCTGTGGTCAGCACGGGAGTGAACTCTGGAAGCTCCACACATCTGTGGTCAGCACGGGAGTGAACTCTGGAAGCTCCACACATCTGTGGTCAGCACGGGAGTGAACTCTGGAAGCTCCACACATCTGTGGTCCACTATCCCCTTCATTGCAGCATCACTGAGCTTCGAACTACTGCGACAGAGGAGAGGGGGTTTGAAAAGGCTGAGAGTGTCTTAGCAAAGACCTAGTAACAAGGCAGGACAGGATGATGCCACCTCTGGGACTGTTTTGGCCAGGCTTCTGGAGCTACATAAATGGCCTCCACCTAATAGCAAAGACATTTATCCAACTTGGCTGAAAGCTGCACAGTTTTTATCTTCAGATGCCCGCTAGCTGCAGAGGCAGTTTCTGGTCAAGGTGAATGAGTCCTTCAAGGTTCCACTGAGTTGTATCAGTGCGGGTCGGTCTAGCCCCAGAACTGCATTCTTCTCTGGGATAGTTCATGGTTTTGATGGTGGGGGTGAGTGCTGACCTCAGCGTTGTCCTTCTGTGGAATGTTTTTTTCCTCCTCTTTGAATTCCCAGACTGATCTGGCGAGTCGCGCGTCTTGCAGAATAGTGCCCATTTCTGTTCACTTTCAGAAAAAAACTGAGCGCAGCAGCATGAGGGGGGGGGGGGGGGGTGGAGGAATCCATATTCATAGGGTAGTTCTCAATGTATGAGCCATTTATATGTGAGCCTGGAAAGTGGTGTAGCCCAGCAAACAGCAGAGTCAGCCAAGACTTGTATTGACGTCCTTGATATGGTCATGCCGTTGGCGTGCTCCGGCCTTCTAATCCTGCGCCCGGTCCTGTGACCGGCAATAACAACGTTTGATAAACCGAAGTTTGCAGCTAAAAAAAGAAGTTTGCGTGATCCGTAAAACCAAAATTCTGGGACAGGATTAAGGACGGGAATTTCAAAGTCCGAGCGGTTTGTGTAAATTCCGGGAGGCAGATGGCCAATGAGCCTGAAGAAAAGAAACGCAACGCGCAGAACTGATTTGTGTAAGTCGTATTTAGTGTTTATCCACGGAAGTCCGTGATCTGTAAACGTGCCAATTGGCACCCGGATTGGACAGACTTAATTGTAAAGCTGCTCTGCTAATTACTAGTCTGTGGTCTATCACAGTCCAGGAATCGGCAACGAGTGACTTTCATGGCTTTTGGATATTTTTGGTGGAATTATTGTTTTTTTTACTATAGTGTAGCGTTTGATTCTCAGCGTCCCCAACCATGATCTGCTGCGCCAATAAGTAGGACTCCACAACCTCTCCAGTCCAAGTGTAGCCGTCCAGTCTCTGCGTTTGTGCTGAACCCTCTCTGGAGTCCTTCTTTAAATCTGAACTGTTCAGGGGACCAGGTACAGCAGTTTTACATACTTGATCCTCCGCACTGCTAGACTGGTCCCTGCAGCCCCTTCTCCCCTGCACTCCCGCAGTCTAAGGTCCTCTGACATCATCAAGACCTATGCAGGTACCATAGCCCTGAACTGGGCAAGAGGACTCAAGGGACAGCCACTGCCAGAACAGAGGGGAGCTACCACCACTAAATAGATGGGTATATCATTTTACTGGCTTTTTTTTCTCGCATTTCTTCAGTTTTTTTCCGGTTTTCTGGCCTACAGAGATGTCCTACAGCCCAGGAGTCTTCACGGGAGGAGGGGCTTTCTCAGCTAAGCACACCCTGCTGTCTGAGCTAAGGGCAGATGGATTCCAGGAAGTAAATGCTAAAAGAATCTGCCCTTACTTAAGATGGCCACAGCTAGAAATGTTAGGGGGGGGGTGTTTCCAAAGTGATTTCTCAATAAAATAAAGCATGGATGGTTGGGAGAGTTTGCTCTGAAGATGAAAAACTAATTCAATAGAATTTCCAGGTTGTGGTTCTCAGATACAACGTAGTTCCACTTTGAAGATGATTGGCCCTATAGTTGGGCCTATACATTCGTCGTTTGAAATGTTTCTTGTCCGTTTCTTCAGTTACTTCCTGGTTTCTGTCCTAGGTCAAAACGATGTCATTATGGGAGATGGTTGGATGGGGGGAGTTTGATTTGACTATTACAAATGAAATAAATTAGTATTTTCAGTTTATGAGGCTCAGATACAGTTGAGTTCCGCTTTAATGTGGAGCTAATTGATGACCACAATTTAAGTGTAACTCAACTGTATCTGAGCACCGCAAACTAAAACTATTAATTCATTTTTAATATTCAAAACTCCACCATCCATCCATCCACCCAGCCATCCATCCACCCATGCTCCATGCTTTATCCTCCTGAGAAATCATTTTGAAGTGAGTTCTAGCCACAGCCATCTTGAGTAAGGGCAGATGTTTTATGTAGCATTTAATTCCTGGAATCCATCTGTCCTTAGCTCATGCAGGAAGGAGGGTGGGCTATAGATGAGAAAGCCCCTCCTTTCGTGAAGACTGCTGGGACATATGACATGTTAGCCTAGGCCAGAAGCCAAGAAGTAAAGGTAGAAATGTCAAAACGAGTTGAAACCAGTAAATATAATCTACCTTCCCATCTATTGACCAATGGAAGCTGCTGAAGGAATAAAAACAGACCATCTTGTTGAGTGAGAGTGAAGTTCCTCTTTAGGACGGGTCTGTATACCAAAGTACTCTCTGTATTACATGAGCTGAGTGCCTATACATCATGCAGGTCTCATGTAATGACCACGTTTTGGATCTTCAGCCGGTGAAATAAATTCTCTGCCTTACAACTCTGTCTAGATAACCCGAAGGGTCCACCATCCTTGGGGGGGTCCACCATCCTGGGGGGGGGGGGTCCACCATCCTTGGGGGGTCCACATGGCAGCCAGCACTTTCCGAAGAGAAGGAATCCATGGCAGCCCATGAACGTTGTCCTTCGTTTCCTTTAGTTGGTCGGAGGGTTGGCTGAACATAAATATCTCTTCCTCTTCATAGACTTCTTCTGTCTCCAGGAGCACAATGGTGGTTCAGCAGATGCCTTGTGATCCGGGGAGCTCCATCCAGCCAACAACAGTCCTCGCTTTCCAAAAACCACATCCCCCCCCCCCCCCCCCCCCCCCCCCAGTGTTTATCCAGAGTCTGCGGATTGTCAGGCTTCTGTTCTTCTACATTCCCTGGAAACAGATTCTATGAACTCCAAATACGGCTTCTATTGTGTGGGAGTGACATCACCGCCCTCCGGATATAAGATATATTATACAGAGTGACATCACCGCCCTCCGGATATAAGATATATTATACAGAGTGACATCACCGCCCTCCGGATATAAGATATATTATACAGAGTGACATCACCGCCCTCCGGATAAAAGATATATTATACAGAGTGACATCACCGCCCTCCGGATATAAGATATATTATACAGAGTGACATCACCGCCCTCCGGATATAAGATATATTATACAGAGTGACATCACCGCCCTCCGGATATAAGATATATTATACAGAGTGACATCACCGCCCTCCGGATATAAGATATATTATACAGAGTGACATCACCGCCCTCCGGATATAAGATATATTATACAGGAGTGACATCATCGCTCTTCCAGATATAAGATATATTATACAGGAGTGACATCACCGCTCTCCGGATATAAGATATATTATACAGAGTGACATCACCGCCCTCCAGATATAAGATATATTATACAGAGTGACATCACCGCCCTCCGGATATAAGATATATCATACAGAGTGACATCACCGCCCTCCAGATATAAGATATATTATACAGGAGTGACATCACCGCCCTCCAGATATAAGATATATCATACAGGCGTGACATCACCGCCCTCCAGATATAAGATATATTATACAGGAGTGACATCACCGCCCTCCAGATATAAGATATATTATACAGAGTGACATCACCGCCCTCCAGATATAAGATATATTATACAGAGTGACATCACCGCCCTCCGGATATATGATATATTATACAGAGTGACATCACCGCCCTCCGGATATAAGATATATTATACAGAGTGACATCACCGCCCTCCGGATATAAGATATATTATACAGGAGTGACATCACCGCCCTCCGGATATAAGATATATTATACAGAGTGACATCACCGCCCTCCGGATATAAGATATATTATACAGGAGTGACATCACCGCCCTCCGGATATAAGATATATTATACAGAGTGACATCACCGCCCTCCAGATATAAGATATATTATACAGAGTGACATCACCGCCCTCCAGATATAAGATATATTATACAGAGTGACATCACCGCCCTCCAGATATAAGATATATTATACAGGAGTGACATCACCGCCCTCCACATGTTGTACAGTGAGTGACATCATTGCTCTCGGAAGGATATGTTCGTCCTTCGCAGGGGTGAATAGTGTGATCTGGGTTCCATCAGACAACGATGGTGTCGCTCGCAGCGGCTGAGATGGCGGCTCGGCTGTAGAAGGAAGCGAGAAGCGCTCTCCACCTCCCAGAACGCCGATCTGCTTCCTTTTCGCGGCTCATGAATTATTCAGCAGTAATAACCTTCCTGTGTGGAACAAATGATCGATGTATTTAATAAATCGTGGAGGATCCCGTGCAATCCGCGGCAGATGATGTAATAGTGGCGAGGGGCCGCCATGGCTTTGTAAAATATGTCTGCAATTACACAAAGTGTTGTATCAACTGGCTGAGAGAAAACCGTAAAAACCTGACAGGGGCTCTAATCCTTCCCCCCTGTACTTAGACCCGGCCATACACAGACCAATCTATGTTCCACTCTAATATTTATTTAGTTCAGGTACTTGTATCGTGCTGTCAATTAACACAGCACTTTACATATATATAGTACATTCACATCAGGCCCCGCCCCCGAGGAGCGTACAATCTAAGGTCCCGAACTCACATTCATACATACACATACTAGGGCCAATTTAGACAGGAGCCAATCAACCTACCAGCATGTCTTTGGAGTGTGGGAGGAAACCGGAATACCGGAGGATACCCACGCAGGCACAGGGAGAACATGCAAACTCCAGGCAGGTGGCGCCGTGGTTGGGATTTGAACCAACGACCTGAGTACTGCCAGGCGGGAAGCGCTAACCATTCAGCCGCTGTGCTGCCCCATGATTATGGCCATTTTTATTCTTTTGGTCTCTATTGTCCGGGACGAGTTGGTGAGATGGTGGCCACGTGGACTGATCAGGGGTGGTTGTGGTGAAGCCCATAGACATGTATATTTCTTCTTTGCTGAGCGAACGTTTTCACGCGTGGAGCTGGCCGACCCTCATTTTTGGGCAACGTTGGCGACTGGCTGGAGGATTCCAGAGCAGATTTGTCCCGGTTGAGGAATCAAACCTCCAGTTGTGTTGCATCTTCAGAAATGAGGGTTGGAGCCATAAAACAACTTTTACAATTTTCTGTAACCTCGGACATTTTTTTTTTTTTCAATGGGGGAGGCGAATCTAAGGTTCCCCTCTCTTGTGTGCCTGGAGATTGTTGGAGGACCCCCGCCTTCCCCCCCCCCTCCCCCCCTTGGCTCGGCTCCTATGGATCTCCTGAGGCTTTGAAGGTCTAGTCTGAACCTGAAATATTCCAACGTTCCAAGAAGAATACGGTTTGTTTGTCTGAAGTCGGTGATTTTGGATCTTTATAAAGGATTCTCTGCTTTCTAGTCATCTGTGGAATGATTCGGCCTCTCCCAGTTTTTCTTGCAGAGCTGTTTTTGTCCTTCGATCATCTCTCTGCATACAAAGCGCTCATCATGGGGCGGGGGGGGGGGGGGGGATGGGGTGTTGGTGATGGGTATCATAGCTTCCTCTGATCTTTTTATTAGACATTCAATAAATCTCTAACTTGTGTCATACCGCCGGGGGCCCGGGACCCCTCCCAGTCGTAGCATTATTTCAGCTTTTGTAATCCCGGTGTGAAGTCATGTTGGGGGCCACCATGGTGTGATTGAAGGGTGACGGGAAGCATCGCATTGCTGGGCAGGAACCAACTTATTCATCTTCTGTCTGAGGAATGGCCGAGGTGATGAAAGCTGCAACCGAACCCGCGCAGATTCCACTTTTATTACACCGTATGTGTATGTAGTCCGTGGTCTGTGCACCACAAGCCATCCACAGACCTTGGACTGCCAAAGAACTTGGACCCGATCCCAAACTTCACTCCTTATTGGTGGATGTTGAGCCTCAAGCGTCTCTTCTATACGTGTTTGAAGCCTCGACACCTTCACCACTCGCCCTTTTCGGCAAAAGTAAAGTGTTGAGTTTTGTGGTAGCGATGAAATTTAATGGTGATGAGTGTTTTCAGTAGGAGTTTTAATAGTGGATTCTCCAGTCCATTCATATTGTATTAAAGCCCCATTCTGGGCAAAAACATGCCCTCCATCCTGCCCCACCCCCCCAAACCAGGGTCCAGGTCCCTTGCAGGTGCCACTTCTGGTTGTGGGGGATCACTAACCCAGCATTGCAGATGGTCCCTTGCCAGCCAGCTTTTTCATGATCATTTCTCTTCTGGATCCTGAGAGGACCCTGCTGCTGGAGAGCCAATAGGAATGGTTCGTATGATGCAGATAGTGATGTGGACACCTGAAGAAGCACCCTGCCAGAAATTGACAGAAGAGGAGCGAAAGCTTGGACCCATGTGTCCTATGACCACAGCTTTAGGAATTTGTGGTGCCCCTTTACACAGGTGGTCAGTGTGGTTCCACCTTGGTGATTAATGTAATGCCCCTTAGTTTGTTGGTTCATGTGATGCCCCTTAGTTTGTTGGTTTGTGTGACGCCCCTTAGACTGTGGTTCACATGGCGTCCCTTAGTTTGTTGGTTCGTGTGGCGCCCCTTAGTATGTTGGTTCGTGTGGTGCCCCTTAGTATGTGGTTTGTGTGGGCCCCTTTAGTATGTTGGTTTGTGTGGCGCCCCTTTAGTATGTTGGTTTGTGTGGCGCCCCTTTAGTATGTTGGTTTGTGTGGCGCCCCTTTAGTATGTTGGTTCGTGTGGCGACCCTTAGTATGTTGGTTCGTGTGGCGCCCCTTAGTTGTTGGTTCGTGTGGTGCCCTTAGTTTGTTGGTGTGGCACCCATTAGTTTGGTGGTTTGTGTAGCGCCCCTTAGTTTGGTGGTTTGTGTGGCGCCCCTTAGACTGGTGGTTTGTGTGGCGCCCCTTAGGACTGGTGGTTTGTGTGGCGCCCCTTAGACTGGTGGTTTGTGTGGCGCCCCTAGACTGGTGGTTGGTGTGGCGCCCCTTAGACTGGTGGTTGGTGTGGCGCCCCTTAGACTGGTGGTTTGTGTGGCCGCCCCTTAGACTGGTGGTTGGTGTGGCGCCCCTTAGACTGGTGGTTGGTGTGGCGCCCCTTAGACTGGTGGTTGGTGTGGCGCCCCTTAGACTGTGTTTGTGTGGCGCCCACTTAGACTGGTGGTTTGTGTGGCGCCCCTTAGACTGGTGATTGGTGTGGCGCCCCTTTTCACTGTTCAAAGATGGGAGAAGGCTCTCTTATATTGGTGGCCCCTCTATCCACGCTGGTCATTGTATGTGATGCCCTTAGTTGGTTCATGTGGCGCCCCTTAGTATGTTGGTTCGTGTGGCGCCCCTTAGTATGTTGGTTCGTGTGGCGCCCCTTAGTATGTTGGTTCGTGTGGCGCCCCTTAGTATGTTGGTTCGTGTGGCGCCCCTTAGTATGTTGGTTTGTGTGGCGCCCCTTAGTATGTTGGTTCGTGTGGCGCCCCTTTGTTGTTTTGTGTGGCACCCCTTAGTTTGTTGTTTTGTGTGGCACCCTTAGTTTGTTGGTGTGTGTGGTGCCCCTTAGACTGGTGGTTTGTGTGGCGCCCCTTAGACTGGTGGTTTGTGTGGCGCCCCTTAGACTGGTGGTTTGTGTGGCGCCCCTTAGACTGGTGGTTCGTGTGGCGCCCCTTTTCACTGGTGAAAGATGGGAGAAGGGCTCTCTTATATTGGTGGCCCCTCTATCCACGCTGGTCATTGTATTCAGACAGCCGTAGCACCCAATAGGATGCTGTCACTGTCCGGCTGATCATTTTCCATCTGATTTTCTGGAGAGCGCCATCTTGTTTCATACGATTTTTGATTCCTGTGTAACATCGGGGCAAACTGCCATAAGAGGTGACAGACGTGAGATTGGCGCTCTTCCTCAGACTTCCTTCATTCCCAGAACATGACATCAACCCATCATAATTGCACCAGCTTACACCTTGTCAGCGAAACCCGATGTAAGAGACTTTAATTGCACCCAAATTACTTTCTCTCGCGGTCCCTGCGGCAAAGGCGGTGTCAGGAACACCATCTCCGCAGGCTGCCATTCTTATGAAAGTTGGCGCACACGGCTCGGCGGATTACGGTGATTAGAGGAGTTATAGCTTACATAGGCAAAAATAGCATCGGGATCGTGTAATGAGCGATTGTAGGATGGAACGATCGCTTATCAATCCCAATCTGGGCTGCAGGAACGTAGCACTTCTACAGGGGAACAAACCAACTGCTGCCGGCTCTATGGGGGGGGGGGGGGTCTGAGCCCATTGGACTTTGAGGACTGTGCAACCCTTGCTTGAAGTGTGTTTCCACTTTTGCAGACAAGTTTTTGAGAAACCCCCCCCACAAGGTTTGTGTTCCCGTTCACACAGCATGCCTATAATATTTATTATTATTATACAAAAAAAAATATTTTTAGATTTTTCTCAGGAGGAGATGTCATAGTTGACTTAAGTGAACGAGCCTGTCCCAAGTCTGTCCTCAACTCACAATGCCGGAATCCCCACCTTTAACCTTTTGTTAGGACCCTGTTCAGATCTAGTTACAATGATACTAAAGATCTGCCTGCACAGGACAGACCATGTTAATGATGACAAACTACTCCGCCCCCTTAAAAACAAAGACCTACCTAGGATTTTTCCTTGCTGGAAAACCAGAATAG
Source organism: Staurois parvus (assembly GCF_062004578.1). Lineage (NCBI taxonomy): Eukaryota > Metazoa > Chordata > Amphibia > Anura > Ranidae > Staurois > Staurois parvus. Next base: position 38,837 of record NW_028320038.1, on the reverse strand, counting down.
AGCAGAAGCTGCCATTTTGTAAATATTTTTGTTCTGTCAACTCTGGGTGTAGGATTATAACTTTTTTTTTTTGTTTGTTTTTTAAATAGTTCAACTTTTTGGGTTTTTTTTGTTTTTTTTCAGCCAACTAATTATGTAAAGTTGGTGTAATCCCAGATTGCAAAATTGGAAACCCCCTTTATTATACTGCAGTCCATGTCCTCTGTTGGGTCGATTTGGTTCTGCCATTTGGGGATCTCCCTGCCTCCATTATTCTATGAACACTTCTGCAAACCAACCCAAGTGTGTGTGGTGCCTCTAGCTGTGGTCTGTTTTGGTTTTTGTCGTATTTTCAGGGAGTCGGCGAGGAGGTTTGTTCCAGTTTTATTCGGGGACGGAAATTAGATGTTAACAGACAATTGATGAAACTTAAAGGAACCTGTCGTGAAGGAAATACTGGGCTTTGGCTTTGCTGACTTGATTTGGGAGGCGGTCACTCTGTGAGGGTGACCCTCCCATCCTTGGGTGAAAATGCCGATCTTCAGCCGGCCGTCATTTCGTAGGCACTTACGTTCGTTGACTCTGTTTGCATGGAAAATGTAGACACGGATAGGTTCTAAGTCTAGGCTTCCAAGAATTACATTTTAAAGCCCAGCTGAACTTTCAGTTTAAATCCACTAAATTTGGTCCTAGTGAATCGAAAAAAAGGCGCGTGAAGTCCTACAGTTCAGGATGTTGCAGAGGACCCTCTGTTCGGAAGCAGTGGCCTCTCTAACAAACCCCCCCCCCATGTGATAGTATGGGCAGGTGGCAGGTACTCTTTCTGAAGATATTGGGGGTCCATGTGACTCCCCTATTGTCTCCTCATCCACCAATGACATGTACTCTTTATGGAGATATTGGGGTTCATGTGACTCCTCTATTGTCTCTCATCCACCAAGGACAGGTACTCTTTATGAGATATTGGGGTTCATGTGACTCCCCTATTGTCTCCTCATCCACCAATGGACAGGTACTCTTTATGGAGATATTAGGGGTTCATGTGACTCCCTATTGTCTCCTCATCCACCCAATGGACAGGTACTCTTTATGGAGATATTAGGGGTTCATGTGACTCCCCTATTGTCTCCTCATCCACCAATGGACAGGTACTCTTTATGGAGATATTGGGGCTCATGTGACTCCCCTATTGTCTCATTATCCAACCAATGGACAGGTTCTCTTTATGGAGATATTGGGGGCTCATGTGACTCCCCTATTGTCTCATTATCCAACCAATGGACAGGTTCTCTTTATGGAGATATTGGGGGCTCATGTGACTCCCCTATTGTCTCCTCATCCACCAATGGACAGGTACTCTTTATGGAGATATTAGGGGTTCATGTGACTCCCCTATTGTCTCCTCATCCACCTATTCAGACATGATCTTCACTAGCTGAGGAATGACAACGGTGATGCACATGATTTCAGAGGTCATTATGTGCAGGAAGGATTAGGGAAGGGATGTTCCCAGAGTTCCTCCTGCTCTCTCTGAGCAAGTTGTTTCCTGCGGTCCCGGGTTCCTTGGAGGAACGGGAGAGCCTGGGAACCACCACCGGTGACGCTGGTGGGGGGGGGGACCACTTTTGATAGCATCTGGGCAGCTCTAGGGCCACCATGATCCTTTGTTCTTCAGCGGAAAGCCTTTTGCCTTTACCAAGCCAACAGTGGCCATTGGACACCAGTAGTAATTAGAGTGCTGATTTTATGAATGGGCCGTGATGGCAGTGATCTCTAGCAGTCATGTTGGATTGCCTTTATGACCCTGGTGCCCAGCCTGCAGCCCTTTGGTGGTTCTCATGGTGGCCTCTGGACAGGTACTCTTTATGGAGATATTGGGGATCCATGTGACTCCCCTATTGTCTCCTCATCCACCAATGGACAGGTACTCTTTATGGCGATATTAGGGGTTCATGTGACTCCCCTATTGTCTCCTCATCCACCTATTCAGACATGATCTTCACTAGCTGAGGAATGACAACGGTGATGCACATGATTTCAGAGGTCATTATGTGCAGGAAGGATTAGGGAAGGGATGTTCCCAGAGTTCCTCCTGCTCTCTCTGAGCAAGTTGTTTCCTGCGGTCCCGGGTTCCTTGGAGGAACGGGAGAGCCTGGGAACCACCACCGGTGACGCTGGTGGGGGGGGGGACCACTTTTGATAGCATCTGGGCAGCTCTAGGGCCACCATGATCCTTTTTTCTTCAGCGGAAAGCCTTTTGCCTTTACCAAGCCAACAGTGGCCATTGGACACCAGTAGTAATTAGAGTGCTGATTTTATGAATGGGCCGTGATGGCAGTGATCTCTAGCAGTCATGTTGGATTGCCTTTATGACCCTGGTGCCCAGCCTGCAGCCCTTTGGTGGTTCTCATGGTGGCCTCTGGACAGGTACTCTTTATGGAGATATTGGGGATCCATGTGACTCCCCTATTGTCTCCTCATCCACCAATGGACAGGTACTCTTTATGGAGATATTGGGGGTCCATGTGACTCCCCTATTGTCTCCTCATCCACCAATGCAGCTATTCACACATGATCTTCACTAGCTGAGGAATGACAACGGTGATGCACGTGACTTCAGGGGGTCATTATGTGCAGGGGGGATTGGGGAAGGGATGTTCCCAGAGTTCCTCCTGCTCTCTCTGAGCAAGTTGTTTCCTGAGGTCCCGGGTTCCCTGGAGGAACGGGAGAGCCTGGGAACCACCACTGGTGGTGGGGGGGTCCACTTTTGATAACATCTGGTCAGCTCTAGGGCCACCCTGATCCTTTTTTTTTTTTTTTTTTTTTTTTGTTTGTTATCGGAAAGCCTTTTGCCTTCACCAAGCCAAAAGTTGCAACAGCAGCCGAGAGATTTTTTTAACCCTTTGTCTACCAAAGTACATTTTAGACCGCGTGGTAGACAAGTGGTTGAAGGACAGCAGAACACTCGGGGATTCGAGGCCCAGCACTATATAAAAGGTGGCTGCTTCTTACATCCGAGAACCACTTCCCTGCCTCCAGATTTATTGTGATACTAAAGTCATCCTTTAATTACCACATTCCCCTCCCCAGTAATTTACTTAGCGCGGGTCTGCATACAGAGCAGTCTGGTCGGTGGGTTGCCTGGCAACGCCCTTTAAACCTTCCATGGAAGAATGATGGCCATCAGACAGAACCAGAATAAGCATGGAACGTCTTACGTAGGAGTTCCTGAGAGGCTGTGCATGTAACCTGGATAAACAGCCCCCATCTCCCCTATAGGAACTTTCCCACCGCATACCTCCCCACTGAACTCATGGAAAGAGAAGGACATTGAACAGAGCTGGTTGTGTCACCAACCCCCCCAGAGTCTTGTTTAATTGTTTCCTCCTTCTGCACAATGTTTGATTAGCGGGCAAAAGAACGGGACGTGTGGAATCGTGAATGCATGAAGGATGGACTGCCACCATATAGGAATTAAATAGGTCTTGTCATGGGAGCGGAGTATGGAGTGAGTTGCTGTACACAGATGGATGGGGGGAGGTCTACCAATCCATCAGAAGATTACTCACAGGATGTGTGCTGTAATTATTAGATGGTCTTTATGGCCCTGGTCCCCAACCTGCAGCCGTTTTGGCACCTGTAGTCATTGTTGAAAGCAGATTTTATAAATGGGCTGTAATGGCAGTGATCTCTGGTAGTTCCATGTTGGGCTCCCTTTTATTGCCCTGGTGCCCGACCTGCAGTCCTTTGGTGCTTCGCATGTGGGCCTTGGATGCCATTAGTAATTGTATTTGATTTTATAAATGGCCTGTAATGGCAGTGGTCTCTAGTAATTCCATGTTGGACTGCTGTTATGGCCTTGTTGCCCAGCCTGCAGCCCATTGGTGCTTTGCATGCCAACCTCTGACACCATTGGTAATTATAATATAAGTACTGATTTTATAAATGGGCTGTAATGGCAGCGATCTCTAGAAGCTTCTCATGGCAGCCCTTGGACACCAAAAGTAATTAATAGGAGAGTTGATTTTATAAGTGGTCTGTAAAGGCAGTGATCTCCACCAGTTCCATGTTGGACTTCCTTTCTGGCCTTGGTGCCCAACCTGCAGCCCTTTGGTGCTACGCATGCAACCCTTGGACACCAAAAGTAATTAATAGGAGAGTTGATTTAATAAATGGGCTGCAGTGGGCAATATCTAGTAGTTCTGTGTTGGACTCCCTTTATTGCCCTGGTGCCACACCTGCAGCCCTTTGGTGCTTCTCATGGTGGCCATTGGACACCAGTAGTAATTGGAGCGCTGATTTTATAAATGGGCTGTAAAGGCAGTGATCTCTACTAGTTCCATGTTGGACTTCCTTTTTGGCCCTGGTGCCCAACCTGCAGCCCTTAGGTGCTACACATGCAACTCTTGGACATCAAAAGTAATTAATTGGAGCGTTGATTATATAAATGGGTTGCAGTGGGCGATATCTAGTAGTTTTGTGTTGGATTCCCTTTATTTCCCTGGTGCCAAACCTGCAGCCCTTTGGTGCTTCTCATGGTGGCCATTGGACACCAGTAGTAATTAGAGCGCTGATTTTATGAATGGGCCGTAATGGCAGTGATCTCTAGCAGTCACATGTTGGATTGCCTTTATGACCCTGGTGTCCAGCCTGCAGCCCTTTGGGGCTTCTCATAGTGGCCCCTGGACACCAGTAGTCATTATCGAGAGCATTTATTTTATAAATGGGCTGTGATAGCAGTGATCTCTACCATTTCCATGTCGGGCTTCCTTTTTATTGCCCTGGTTCCAAACCTGCAGCCCTCTGGGGCTTCCCATGTGGCCCTTGGACATCAGTAGTAATTGGTGAGAATGTTCATTTGGCATTCTCCCGTGACCCGTTCCTGCCGCCAGTTGTATCATGTCTATAGTCCGTTTCCTCTAGCAAGTCTTCCATCTATGACCATCTTCTGCAGCATCACATATACTGAATATTACACGTGACCCCTTGGTGTCATGAAGGGCCACAGTTGAGGTCCCTTAGAATTACGGGCTGTAGTGCCAACTGCAGAGCTCAGGGGTGGAATCCTAAGCCATGTTTTGATGATGGGATTTTGGAGCCGTAATGGAACCATCCTTGACTGGACAACGAAATTGTTTTTAACCTCCTGGAGTAGCCGTTAGACCAAATGTGAGGATTCTGATGAGTCATTTTCTGGGGTTTGGTGGAGGAGGAAGCGCCGCGTTCATCAACGCCCGCCATTGATTTGCAGTTGAGCTGGAAGGAGGAAGTGGTTTCTGCCCGACTTTTCTTCTTTCTTTATAATTATACCGGTTTGTTTTTAAACCATGGCAACCACATTGCGGGACCTTATTTTCCCTTTTTCTGAACCTTCTGCACTGAATTTGGACTTGACCGTGTTTGCAGTTTTTTTTTGTCTATGCTAAAGGCTCAGGACAGGAAGAAAAATCAATATTAGATTTGACCAAAATTCTGCTGCTCTGGCTATTTATAATTCGCTTGCTTGGCAATTTCTTTCCAACCTCCAGCTAGACTGGTGTCAGTTTTTTCTTTTGTTCAACTGCTAAAATCTCATGAAAGCTTTGACATTACAATTTTGGTCCTTGTCAAAGTCCCTCCAATCCTTACACTTGTCCATTTTGTCTGTTTTTAAACACGTCAGCTTCAGGGATAACATGTTCACTGGCTGCCTAATATATCCCACCCGCCTAAAGATGTCATTGTCACAAGATAATCGATGTTCATCACTTTATATACAGTGAAGGAAATGTGTATTTGCTCCCCGGCTGATGCTGAATGTTCGCCCCTCACACAGAAATGATCGGTCTAACAATGGAATGTTCGCCCCTCACACAGAAATGATCGGTCTAACAATGGAATGTTCGCCCCTCACACAGAAATGATCGGTCTAACAATGGAATGTTCGCCCCTCACACAGAAATGATCGGTCTAACAATGGAATGTTCGCCCCTCACACAGAAATGATCGGTCTAACAATGGAATGTTCGCCCCTCACACAGAAATGATCGGTCTAACAATGGAATGTTCGCCCCTCACACAGAAATGATCGGTCTAACAATGGAATGTTCGGTGTAACACTGAGAGACAGAATACAACAACAAATTCAGCAGAAATGCGTCTAACAAATGATGACGGATCTGCATGTTCATGAGGGAAAGAAGGATTTGATCCCCTTCACAAAACACGACTTAGTACTTGGTGGCCAATCCCTTGTTGGCAATCACAGAGGTCAGACGTTTCCTGGAGTTGGCCCCCAGGTTCGCACACATCTCAGGAGGGATTTTGGCCCACTGCTCTTGGCAGATCCTCTCCAAGTCATTAAGGTTTGGTGGCTGACGTTTGGCAACTTGAACTTTCAGCTCCCTCCACAGATTTTCAATTGGATGAAGGTGTGGAGACTGGCTAGGCCACTCCAGGACCTTAATGTGCTTCTTCTTGAGCTGCTCCTTTGTTGCCTTGGCCGTGTGTTTTGGGTCATTGTCATGCTGGAACACCCATCCACCATCCATTTTCAATGCCCTGGCTGAGGGAAGAAGGTTCTCACCCAAGATTTGAGGGTACATTGCCCCGTCCATCGTCCCTTTGATGCGGTGCAGTTGTCCTGTCCCCTTAGCAGAAAAACACCCCCAAAGCAGAATGTTTCCACCACCATGTTTCACAGTTGGGATGGTGTTCTTGGGGTCATAGGCAGGCATTCCTCCTCCTTCCAAACACGGTGAGTTGAGTTGATGCCAAAGAGCTGGATTTTGGTCTCCTCTGACCACAACACTTCCCACCCGTCCTCCTCGGCATCATTCAGATGTTCAGTGACAGACTACAGACGGGCCTGGACATGTGCTTTCTTGGGCAGAGGGACCGTGCGGGCACTGCAGGATTTCAGTCCTTGTCGGCGTAGTGTGTTACCAATTGTTTTCTTGGTGACTGTGGTCCCAGCTGCCTGGAGATCATTGACAAGATCCTCACGTGTAGTTCTGGGATGATTCCTCACTGTTCTCATGATCATTGACACCCCACGAGGTGAGATCTTGCATGGTGCACCAGACCTAGGGAGACTGACACTTGTTTTGTGTTTCTTCCATTTGTGAATGATTGCACCAACTGTTGTCACCTTCTCACCAAGCTGCTTGGCCATAGTTTGGTAGCCCAGTCCAGCCTTGTGTAGGTCTACCATCTTGTCCCTGACATCCTTGGACAGCTCTTTGGTCTTTGCCATGGTGGAGAGTTTGGAATCTGATGGTTTGATGGCTCCTGTGGACAGGTGTCTTTTATACAGGTGTAACAATGAGATTAGCAGCACTCCCTTTAAGAGACTGCTTCTAATCTCAGCTTGTTACCTGTATGAGAGACACCTGGGAGCCAGAAATCCTGCTGAATGATAGGGGATCCAATCCTTCTTTCCCTCATGAACATGCAGATCCGTCATCATTTGTTAGACGCATTTCTGCTGAATTTGTTGTTGTATTCTGTCTCTCAGTGTTACACCGAACATTCGATTGTTAGACCGATCGTTTCTGTGTGTGGGGCGAACATTCGATTGTTAGACCGATCGTTTCTGTGTGAGGGGCCAACATTCAGCATCAGGGGGGAGCAAATACACATTTCCTTCACTGTACATAAACTCACACTAGACGGGGTGTACTGGCAGGAGGAGATCATTTCCAGCGGCACATCTTCCACTCACATCACCGGGGTGTGTAATGTTGGGTGCGACTGACAACTTGCCAGACACAAATCCTCGTAAATCTCCTCCAATTTATGTATAGACAAACCTTTGTTTTCGCGTTCTTTTCCTTCCTTTGGTGGATTATTTCCATTGTCTTCCTCATCCCAGACCTTTACAGCTTCAAGTGGGAAATAAAGCCCTATTGGGGCGAGACGTCAAAATTCATGATTGCACGTTGAAGGTTTTTTTTTTTTTTTTGTTGCTTATTTGTCATTTTTTACAATTATAGGTAATTTTCTACAATTCTGTTTAATGTTTAACAAAGTGCTTTGCGTGCGCTGAAGAGGGAGTCGAAATCTGTCGTCATGTCTGTCGCGGTTTTGCCCGCGGGTTCGCTTTTGTAAACAATTAAAGGCTTTGCGGCGAAGAAGTCTGCTTAGCGTTTTCTCGCCTGCAAGGGATTCTGGGTAATAGAGATTTAGAGGGAATACAGCCGGGTGTGAAGGGAGTGAATGGAATTCGGGGCCCGCGTCTTCCAATGTACAGATGGGTGGCTGGGTCCTAGCAGGTTTCAAAATGGCGGATGGGTTCACTTGAAGAGGAAAACGGAAGCAAGCGACTCATTTTATATAAAACAAGATTCAGCAGAACTTTTTTTTTTTTCTTGACTTGTGTGGTGATTGATTTATATCCAGTTCAGTCATAGAACAGTCATGAGTCACGTTTCCAAGCAATCGAGGAATTGCTCAAACCGATTTAAAGGGTTCGTTCACCTTTTAGAAAAAAAGAATTGAAAAGGTAACTCCTTACACCAGGGGTGAGCAAAATGTGACCCTCCAGAACTACAACTCCCATCATGCCTCTGGTAGTCATGCTTGTTCTGAGGGTCGCAGTTGCCCGCCGCCGCCTACTTGGCGTCCTTCTGCTGGAACTGGTCTCCAGGCCTTGAATGAGAATGGCAGAGAGTTGGCCGTTGGCTCATGGCAGAGAGTTGGCCGTTGGCTCATGGCAGAGGGTTGGCCGTTGGCTCATGGCAGAGAGTTGGCCGTTGGCTCATGGCAGAGAGTTGGCCGTTGGCTCATGGCAGAGGGTTGGCGTTGGCTCATGGCAGAGGGTTGGCCGTTGGCTCATGGCAGAGGGTTGGCCGTTGGCTCATGGCAGAGGGTTGGCCGTTGGCTCATGGCAGAGGGTTGGCCGTTGGCTCATGGCAGAGGGTTGGCCGTTGGCTCATGGCAGAGGGTTGGCCGTTGGCTCATGGCAGAGGGTTGGCCGTTGGCTCATGGCAGAGGGTTGGCCGTTGGCTCATGGCAGAGGGTTGGCCGTTGGCTCATGGCAGAGGGTTGGCCGTTGGCTCATGGCAGAGGGTTGGCCGTTGGCTCATGGCAGAGGGTTGGCCGTTGGCTCATGGCAGAGGGTTGGCCGTTGGCTCATGGCAGAGGGTTGGCCGTTGGCTCATGGCAGAGAGTTGGCCGTTGGCTCATGGCAGAGAGTTGGCCGTTGGCTCATGGCAGAGAGTTGGCCGTTGGCTCATGGCCGACCATCACAGGGATAAAAATACGAACCTGGCTGAGTAGGAACTCCTGGATTAGTTCATTGATGATCTGTAACCGCGGCCTGTGATTGGTCGTTGGGCCCGATGACAATAGATTGCGCTGAGCCAGGTTTTTCTTGGCCGTCACAGGATCCTCGGTGGGAATTTTCTAGTTTAAGCAAAACAGCAGCTGTCTGGGATGGAAGGAGAAGTTCCAGACCGCGCTCCATATACAGAATGTTTCCTCCGCATACTTCACGGGTCGCATCACCAGACGGATGAAGTGGAGACGTCGCCCCTCTCCTTCCTCCGAAACTCTCCCATATGGCAACGAGCTGGCCGGGAATTTTTATTTTCTGGTAGATGTAGTCCCCATTTGTCATCAGAGGGTCTTTATTGGTCCGTACCTGCCCAGGCGGTCCAGGGGTCCATTTCTTCTAGTGCACCGTCAATGTCAAGCATAGCTGTTCATCTTCTGTGGGTCTCCTATAGGAACTTTGTGTGGGGGGGGGGGGGGGGTTTACAGCAATGGTGGTCAACATGAAACTTAGAGGGCCTGGAGTGCAGCCCCCGACACCTACAGTGGGCCGAACAATAGCAGTGCATGTTCACACCGCAATGCTCCAAGATTTTGGTTCTGCTGCATTATTTGCTGTGTATGACAGTGCACACTGAAGAAGCTGGAGTACAATGAGCCCCGATTGGTGACAATGGATGCCAAAATAGCCCCCAGCATTGGTGTCAGTAGAAGCAATAATAATCCCCAGCACATGGTGTCAGTGGATATAAAAGCCCCCAGCACATGGTGTCAGTGGATGTAATAATAGCCCCCAGCACTTGGTGTCAGTAGACGCAGTAACAACCCCCATCACTGGTGTCAGTAGACGCAGTAACAACCCCCATCACTGGTGTCAGTAGACGTAGTAACAACCCCCATCACTGGTGTCAGTAGACGCAGTAACAACCCCCATCACTGGTGTCGGTGGACGCAGTAACAACCCCCATCACTGGTGTCGGTGGACGCAGTAACAACCCCCATCACTGGTGTCGGTGGACGCAGTAACAACCCCCATCACTGGTGTCGGTGGACGCAGTAACAACCCCCATCACTGGTGTCGGTGGACGCAGTAACAACCCCCATCACTGGTGTCGGTGGACGCAGTAACAACCCCCATCACTGGTGTCGGTGGACGCAGTAACAACCCCCATCACTGGTGTCGGTGGACGCAGTAACAACCCCCATCACTGGTGTCGGTGGACGCAGTATCAACCCCCATCACTGGTGTCGGTGGACGCAGTAACAACCCCCATCACTGGTGTCGGTGGACGCAGTAACAACCCCCATCACTGGTGTCGGTGGACGCAGTAACAACCCCCATCACTGGTGTCGGTGGACGCAGTAACAACCCCCATCACTGGTGTCGGTGGACGCAGTAACAACCCCCATCACTGGTGTCGGTGGACGCAGTAAACAACCCCCCATCACTGGTGTCGGTGGACGCAGTATCAACCCCCATCACTGGTGTCGGTGGACGCAGTATCAACCCCCATCACTGGTGTCGGTGGACGCAGTAACAACCCCCATCACTGGTGTCGGTGGACGCAGTAACAACCCCCATCACTGGTGTCGGTGGACGCAGTAACAACCCCCATCACTGGTGTCGGTGGACGCAGTAACAACCCCCATCACTGGTGTCGGTGGACGCAGTAACAACCCCCATCACTGGTGTCGGTGACGCAGTAACAACCCCCATCACTGGTGTCGGTGGACGCAGTAACAACCCCCATCACTGGTGTCGGTGGACGCAGTAACAACCCCCGTCACTGGTGTCGGTGGACGCAGTAACAACCCCCGTCACTGGTGTCGGTGGACGCAGTAACAACCCCCGTCACTGGTGTCGGTAGACGCAGTAACAACCCCCGTCACTGGTGTCGGTAGACGCAGTAACAACCCCCGTCACTGGTGTCGGTAGACGCAGTAACAACCCCCGTCACTGGTGTCGGTAGACGCAGTAACAACCCCCGTCACTGGTGTCGGTAGACGCAGTAACAACCCCCGTCACTGGTGTCGGTAGACGCAGTAACAACCCCCGTCACTGGTGTCGGTAGACGCAGTAACAACCCCCGTCACTGGTGTCGGTAGACGCAGTAACAACCCCCATCACTGGTGTCGGTAGACGCAGGAACAACCCCCATCACTGGTGTCGGTAGACGCAGGAACAACCCCCATCACTGGTGTCGGTAGACGCAGTAACAACCCCCATCACTGGTGTCGGTAGACGCAGTAACAACCCCATCACTGGTGTCGGTAGACGCTATAATAGTCCCCAGCACCTGGTGCCCAGTGGATGCGATAACAACCCCCAGCAATGGTATCAGTACTATTACCCCCCCCCTCCCCTTTCCGTCTGCGATGGTGCTCATTTGGGGTTAACACTATCCAAAAGCATAATAGTGGGTCATTTGCCATCCACCCAAAGGTGACCCCCCCCCCCCCTTGTTTGCCGGGGACATTACAGCTAAACTCCAGGCAGATATTAAAGACCTGCCAATGAGTAAAATGGGGGGGGGGGGGGGGGAGACCTTACCTGTGTTGCTAAACTTCAGCAGACAGGCTGGCAGGGCTGTGCAAATCTCAGAGCTGGATGGACAAACACAAATCCTTTGGCAGACAAGACTACTCGCATGTCTGTTCCATTTGTGTATTCAGTTGTTTGCTTGGTGTACCTGAGCTCCTTGGGGGCAAATACCAATGGACTCTCTATATAGAATGTATATGTGTGAGTGTTCTCCAGAAGTGTATAAATACATTTTTGGTTTTTGGTGCGCAGGGTTTTCGTGCGCAGTGTTTTCGTGCGCAGTGTTTTCGTGCGCAGGGTTTTCGTACGCACTGATTCCCTGAACCACCAACAAAGGGTTGCCAGCCATTGTGTTGCATTATCAGTGCAGATCCCTTGTTGCCTTCTGTGGCGTTGTGGCGATGGAGGGGTTAATGTTGCATGCTGGGTTCTTGGTCTGAACGAACGATGATTGCACAGGTTGTTCGTTCTGCCAGTCTGGCGCTGTCAGGTCAGGTGCTCTCGCTGAGCGATGATTTAAGGCCGGGCGGGGTGGGGGGGGGGGGTTCTGTTTTATCAGTTTAATGCTTCCTCTGGAGCTCCGCCAACAAATGCAGCTTGGATTAAAATTCAGCATCTGGCTGCTCAGTACTCAGACGGCCTGTAATTACAGGACTCTCGAGGACTGTGCGTGACTGAGCGAACGTTTATGGGACCGGTTCCCACAGAGCTGCCATTACCAGCACTGCTGACCCAACAGATTGGTGACACCGGGAGTGGAATGGTCGCTCTACAACAAAGCGTGTTCTTCGTAATAACTCGATGTTCCGGGCTGAGACCTTTCCTTCATCAGACTGTTGTGTTTCAAGGAGACATTTTGTTTCTATACGGGCACTTCAAGGACCAGTCCTGTTGAAGGGGCTGTTTGCCCTTTTTTGCAATGTTCACCCACTGACCCTTTTTTTTGGGGGGGGGGGGGGTTGTTTTGGTTTTGTTTTGTAACTCCTTTTATTTATACATTTTTGTAGAGTAGCCAAAAAACATACAATAAAAAGTACACAGAAGCTACATGGCAAATGGTGATAAAGGGGTCAAACATAACCGATAATCAGGTAAACCAACAGCATCATGGTAGAGACCGAGATAGGCAACAACAGAATGAAATCGGGTGCAAAGAGTCCTTCTTTGGATGGAAGGACCTGGAACTTTGGGGACCACCGCCATACCCAGCCTCCAACCTAAGAGGGAACGACACAACCCTGAGAAACCAGTTTAGTCACATGATGGCTCCTCTCATTTCTTGCAGCTGCCAGTGGCGAGATCCCCCACCAAACGATGGTTCCTCCTCCTCCAGAGGAGGGAATATGGAGTCCAGTTGACATCCTTGTTATGAACCAATATAACCGAAGTCTTGTTTGTGGATTGGCGTCAATGCGCCACGGTATCAGATTTGTGATTTCTCCTATAGCAGATGACTTCTTGTGAGACTGATTAGCAATGATGATACATTGGACGTGCTGGATGACATCGGGACTAATATCCCAGCAAGGATTGGTGTTCTTGGCACATTTTCCTATAGAAATCCTTCCCATACATCAACCTATAAATGACCTCTTAATATAGAGCTTCTGTATTCCTGTTTGTGTGATCAATGGACTTAATTCTGCTAAAATGACCAGTATACCTTCCTTCGTGAATAACCTATCGACCGCTGTTCACCCGCTTCCCTTTAATGACCTCCAACATGGAGGGTGTCCTGGAAGTGGCGTTGAGGAAATGAATGACGTGAAACATGGGAACAAAGTTACATGGGTCTGGTTTTTGGAGGGTTGATCGGTTTCGTTTTTCGTCCGACATTAATTCTGTGAATGAATTCCACCGGAGCTTTTATTGCCTAAGGTCCACCAGCCTCCTCCCTGCTCTGCTATGTTGTGTGTCGTCCCGAAATATTTCAGATTTTTAACTGAAATGAAATCACAAGAGGGAGTTGTTAGACCAGCCGTGTAAAGCCAGTTCAATATTTTATGGTCTTCCCCACAAGTCTGTTGTAGAATTTCCTAAGAGGATTTACCACCTGGGATGTTTTCGTATGCTTGCGTTGGGTTCCTCCAGTTACTCCAGGCAGTGCCGTGGTTGGGATTTGACCCACCAACCCTGGTGCTCCTTAAAAGACAAAACCTACTGGCCAGCAAGGGCCCATAGACTATCATAGATACATTTTGCTACAAATTAAAATGTTTCCCAGTTTGCCATCCTCATCCCCATCCTCCCCATTCCAGCAGCTCACAAACAATCTCCTTTAGCCAACGAGAAATTCTACAGTTGTGCAAAATAATACAAAATGTTCAAAAAAGAGAAAAACTAATCTGCATTTGATGTTGAAAAAAGCTTTGTTTGAATTTTCCAAAACGGTGACCATCCAACGTTTGCCACCATCATTGCTGATCAAGTACCTCCCCATGCATAATTGTTGCACAGCCCTGCCTCTGACCAATGGGATTTCAAAGGCTTTGGGGTCAATCAACTTTGATTGACGATTGTAGAGGAACATGAGGTAATGCATCTGATGGAGACGCGTTGCATTTTACATAAAATATGTTGCAGCTTGTGTAGTTAGGGGTAGAAACTATTCTGTTGACTAGGGGGTCTCAAGGAACCCCTAGCCAACTCTGGAGGAACCCTGGTTGATAATGGCTGCTCTATAGTAATTCGTCAGGTAAATTACAGATTCCAAGCGAAAGCAATATGTCTTCATTGAGTTCCTGATGGAGGAGGTAGAGGCTCTCTGACTTCCTCAGAATGTCTATGGAAATGACCCTCTTGCCACGTGTCCCCAATGATAAGTCATTGCTCTTGTTGTCCTCTCCGTAAACATGCTGTAGCTGTCAGCCTGCATCGCTCCTTCATCAACCGCTCAATGACGGCACATTGCATCTGCTCGGAATCCATTATTTCCCTGCAATGAAAGAGAAGAGGAAGAGTTACTGCAGAAGAAGAGTTGCGTCGTTCAAATTTCACATGTTGGTAGAATAACTCTTCTACTATAGTAACTCTTCCTCCTCTTTTTCATTTCAGGTGAATAATGGATATCAAGCTGAAGCGATGTGCCGTCATTGAGTTGTTGATGGATGAATGCAGGCCTTTCCGACAGCCGCCCCCCCCCCCAGAAGGCTACAGAATGTTTACGGAGAGGACACCAAAAGCAGTGCCTTGTCTTTGGTGACTCTTGGCAATGAGGTCATCTCCATAGACATTCTGTAGCTTTCTGTGGATGTCGAACACCCCGCACCGCACCCCACCTTCATCAACAACTCCATGGCTACACATTGCTTCTGCTTGGAATCCATTATTTCCCTGCAATGAAAGAGATGAGGAAGAGTTACTGCAGAAGAAGTTGGGTCATTCAAATGTCACGTTTGTAGAATAACTCTTCTACTATAGTAACTCTTCCTCCTCTTTTCCATTTCAGGTAAATAATGGATATCAAGCAGAAGCGATGTGCCATCATTGAGTTGTTGATGGACGGATGCAGGCTTTCCGACAGCCCTACGGAAGGCTGCAGAATGTTTACGGAGAGGACACCAAGAGCAGTGCCTTGTCATTGGTGATTCTTGGCAATGAGGTCATCTCCATAGACGTTCTGTAGCTTTCTGTGGAAGTCAGACAGCCTCCACCCCTCCATCAGGAACTCAGTGAAGACATATTGCTTTAGCTTGGAATCCGTTGTTTACCTGACAAATTACTATAGAGCTGCCATTCTCAACCAGGGTTCCTCCAGAGTTTGCTAGGGGTTCCTTGACCCCCCCGCCCCCCAGTCAACAGAATAGTTTCTGCCCCGAAGAAAACTATTCTGTAGCCTTCTGTGGATGTCGAACACCCCGTACCGCACCCCACCTTCATCAACAACTCCATGACTACACATTGCTTCTGCTTGGAACCCATTATTTTCCTGCAATGAAAGAGATGAGGAAGAGATACTGCAGAAGAAGTTGGGTCGTTCAACTTTCACATGTTGGTAGAATAACTCTTCTACTATAGTAACTCTTCCTCCTCTTTTTCATTGCAGGTGAATAATGGATATCAAGCCGAAGCGATGTGCCGTCATTGAGTTGTTGGACGGATACAGGCCTTCTGACAGCCCTACGGAAGGCTACAGAATGTTTACGGAGAGGACACCAAGAGCAGTACCTTGTCTTTGGTGACTCTTGGCAATGAGGTCATCTCCATAGACGTTCTGTAGCTTTCTGTGGAAGTCAGGCAGCCTCCACACCTCCATCAGGAACTCAATGAAGACATATTGTTTTCGCTTGGAATCTGTTATTTACCTGACGAATTACTACAGAGCTGCCATTCTCACCCAGGGTTCCTCCAGAGTTTGCTAGGGGTTCCTTGAGACCCCCCCTAGTCAACAGAATAGTTTCTGCCCCTAAGAAAACTGCATTTTGTAGCCTTCTGTTGATGTCTAACAACCCGTACCGCACCCCAACTCCATCAACTCCATGACGGCACATTGCTTCTGCTTTCTCTGCAATTTAAAAGAAGATGAAGAGTTACTATAGGAGAAGAGTTATTCCACCAACATGTGAAATGTGAACGATGATAAAAGTTATGCCCACTTTTGGTACAATCCTCGTATATATTTTTACCAATTAAGGACTTTTTGAGGACTCTATGCTGCGCTCTGCTTCATTTTACTGATTTCATTTTTGCTCATTCCAGTGCTCTGTGTAATCCGCGTCGGTGGCTTGATTGGGCTTTAGTCATAAGAAGGCGAGAAAGCTACCTGTCCCGCATACCTGAGCTGCTTCTCATCCCCCGTTGCATAGTTTGGCTCTGACATTCCACACTGTGGGTCTGTCCCTGCGGGGCTCGGCGTACAACCTCAGGAGCGGTACAATCTGACACTGTGAATCAGACTTAGTCAGCGCTCCACCTGTACACCTGTTGTTGGTCCTGTGCGGGAGAGGCGGCTCACCTGTCAATAATACTTTCAGATCGATTTGGCTCTTCACTTTTATGACGTTTCCCCCCCGGAGGCCGTTATCGCCGGGGCCACGTTCACACAAAATAATCCGGGACTTTCAGATTTGTTTGTTTTTTTCTTGATAGTTTCACTTTACAAGAAAAAATAAAATCTCCAGTAGGTTGTCTACAGCCCTTACTTGAAGAGGACCTGTCATTGTCTAGCTGGATAGACAGATAAATAGAAGATAGATTTTATTTTATTTTTTTTTAAGGGTTAGATCAACTTTTCCGAAAAAAAAAAAACATGCTGTACTTACCACCAGGGGTGTATTTAGGTTCCGTGCTGCCCTAGGCAACACACAAATCTGCTTCCCCTATGCAGCAACCCTGACATCGACCAACAACCCCCTGCCCCACGAAGAGAGCATGACATTGACCAACAGCACCCCTGTGCCCCCAATGGTGTATTTAGGTTGCCCTAGGCAACACACAATTCTGCTCCCCCCATGCAGAGACCCTGACATCGACCAACAACCCCCTCCCCCATGAAGAGAGTCTGACATTGTCCAACAACACCTTAGCCGCCCCCCTCCCACCCGAGAGAGCCTTCCACTACCACCGCCCCCCATACAATGGTGACCCCCCCACCCCATTGAGAGAGAAGACTCACCTTCACAGCTCCGGACATCCCCAGGAGTTGGGCTCCGCATACACCATCAAGCAGCCCGCAGCCTCTCTCAGATCCCACCTGGTCCCCATGCTGCATGTCTCTTCTTCTATTCCTTTGTTTAGGGGGGCGACGCTGACCCCCCTGAAAAATGTCGCTGCCCCCCTGAAAGATGCCGCCCTAGGCAAATGCCTTGTTTGCCTTGTGGTAAATACTCCCCTGCTTACCGGTGGTGAGCGGTCGGTGCCCATGCTCCCGGTGCAGCAATCTCCCATTCTGCAGTGATTCTAGGACTGATCAGAATGATGCTCTGTGCCAGCCCTGACCAATCATAATCGCTCTGGTCTGTCCCGGAAGCGCTGCAGAAAAAAGAGCAAAGATTTCAGATCCCCCGGACCACTGCGTGCGCACTGACATCTCATCACCCACGGAGGTAAATACATCAGAGAGGGGGGTGGGGAAGGGTGAATGGTGTTTAAAGTTTATCTTTTCATTTTTTTCTGAAAAGATGAACTTTACCCTTTAAGCCCTTGCTTGCCTAGTAATGTGTCTATTACTTCCAGGTCATTATTACCTCTTGCCTGGCAATGCCTTCATCAGCTTTTCTCTCCAGAAAGATGGTGCCATCTTTATTTTAGGCATCATCCAGGGTCACCATCTACTTCCTAGAATGAGATGGTGGCTCAGAGATGACAAAGTCCTGAAAATACTGGTGCCTGTGCCGTTTCTGGCTGTGTTCACAAATGTCTTGACACAGATCAGCCCCTGCTTGTAGCCTCTCACCTTGTGACTTGCTACGAAGTTACAATGTACAGTCTGAAGGGAGAGGAGACTGAGGAACTTTTTCCTACTGTCTGCAGCAGACTAATGGCATTATCACAGTCTAGGAAAAGTCACTTGATAGCTTTTTTATTTAAACCGTTGAGCTCTTTTGAGAAATAATACGGTTGCTGTATGTGTCAGGAACTTGTAAAGTTACTAACAGGTCTAGAGGTGGTTGAGAGCCACACCCCAAACGTCTCTTCCACCTGAAGATCCTTAATCATCAGTGGTGGTATAGTTGCTTCCATAGGGCCCCATGCCCAAGGATCACCTTTCCTTGATGAGTTTCACCAAAATGGCTTGACCACAAGGATTGATCCTTTTTTGGTGAAACGTGAAGGAAAGGTGATCCTTGGGCATGGGACTCTATTGAATCATCCGTGATATAGCTGCTTCCATAAAGGCTCTTCAGAAGGCAGAGACCTGTAGGATGTGCCTCTTATCTGTCGGTTTAAAGAAGTTGAGCGGAAACAGACTTTGTGAGACAGTTTGTGTTTGACTTTATCGGTCACTAGTAGGTAATGGCTAGCTGTGAGGAGTAGGGAAGAAGTCATTTTCTGGGGGTACACCCAATAGTGGGTGGTGATGGACCCCCTTCGAGGCTTGGGCTGCTACCTTTCTGGTACGACCATGCCATCACCTCAGCAAGAATTTGCAGAGCGCCCAATTTCTGGATTAGCACAGCCCTTGGTGTAGAAATAAAATTGTTTTATTGGAAATGTAAAATGTACAGATCGAGTCAACACAATTCTGGAGAGTTTTTGGGCCAGCACCTTGGACATCCATGGAGACGGCCTGAGGAGCAGGTCTGGAGCGGTGCCTTATGCTTGGAGGTCTGAAAGGTCCATTTGTAAAACTTTCCTGCCTGTGTTCTATAGATACCGAGATTTCCGATGGATTTGGCTATGCTTGTGAAAGTCCGATGATGTCATTCATGTCGAATTTTATATGGATATAGAGGAATAGGCTCCAAGTTATCCCTCCACCTAGTACTTCTCTGCAGGTCCCAGTGATTGGTTATGAGATGGGCCCATAGTTCTTGGTGAGACCTGTTCTTGGTGAGACCTGTTCTTGGTGAGACCTGTTCTTGGTGAGACCTGTTCTTGGTGAGACCTATCTAGTTCTTGGTGAGACCTATCTAGTTCTTGGTGAGACCTATCTAGTTCTTGGTGAGACCTATCTAGTTCTTGGTGAGACCTATCTAGTTCTTGGTGAGACCTATCTAGTTCTTGGTGAGACCTATCTAGTTCTTGGTGAGACCTATCTAGTTCTTGGTGAGACCTATCTAGTTCTTGGTGAGACCTATCTAGTTCTTGGTGAGACCTATCTAGTTCTTGGTGAGACCTATCTAGTTCTTGGTGAGACCTATCTAGTTCTTGGTGAGACCTATCTAGTTCTTGGCAGGTCCTGTTGGGCTGGAGTTCTTCTTTCTCCTTGCGCCCTTGGAGGACTTTTGTTAAACACGAGGATGGCAGACTCATTTGCTCCTTCCAGTGCGATGATTTGGGAGCGAAGCCGCAGCAATCGCTCTCCTCTGCTAAACACATTTGCTGTTGGCTGGAATGCAGCTAAAATAGAGACATATTTCACATGCCGCAGGATAAGGACTTCTGGAAGCTCTCCAGGCGCTGAGGCAGACTAGATCGGAGGTTTTTTTCGTGTTGGATTGAAAGAGGTATCTAAATTTAGTGCGTTCCGTGAAACTGAATATGGAGCTTCCAGTCTGTGTATAGAGATCAGGGAGAGATAGCAGCATCCTCGCTTCCTGCGCTCTCTAAGCAGATTACCGCTGCTGGGTCCATCCTTGTATATTAACATCGGCTTAAGATTGCTTAAAATAAACATTTCCCTATAATAAAATACAGAAAAAATATCAAGTCAGCCAAGAATTCTGCTTCAGCTGCCACCAATCGCATGAACTGTCCTGGCCTGGAGGACCAAAAGTGGGAGACTTTCTCCCCCAACTTCGGCCCTCTGACTGTGGTGAAACTACAAATCCCATCATTCCTTTGGGAATCTTGCCTATGACTGTTAGTCGTGTAGTGCTTTATGGGACTTGTAGTTTCACCAAAGCTGGAGTGGCAAGGCAGCCATTGATTGGCTGCTAGGGTGAGCCCCAAAAAATCCCACAACAGGTATCAAGTGATGGATGCCCTGGCAAAGGTCACCTGACCATATGCTGGTCTCTGGGTGGGATTCCTGTTATATTATTCAGTTATTCCTTTTAGCATTTGCAGCATGTGGGTTGGATGTCGTAATTTTGAGTCCGTTATGTTTACGAACTGTCTGTTTTTTAAAGAGGAAATCTAATCCATTTTGAAGGTGATCTGTGCTGGCCAAATTGAGATAGCTAAATGTATGCAACAAAAAAAAGCTTCACCGAGAACTTTTTGACCTTTTTTTATGACTGGTACACCATGTATTCTTCCTATGTATCTCCTACCCTTAGCTCACCATTTTAGAAAAGACAGCATGCTGATCTCAAGAGGATGACCAGCATCTGATGATTGGGGAACCTTCCTCTCCCCCTATTCTTGATCTAGAGCAGGGGTCTCCATACTTAAGAAACAAAGGGCCGGTTGACGGTCCTTCAAACCTTAGGATGGCCAATGAGAGTAGAAAATGCCTCCTCTTTAGTATTCTGGGAGGAACAGTGCTCCAGCCAGGGGTGTATTTACCACAAGGTAAACAAGGCATTTGCTTAAGGCGGCATTTTTCAGAGGGGGCAGCACTGCCCCTTGGAAGAAGTGACGGAAGAATGGACACACACACCATGTGGACCTGGTGGCTTCCGAGAGATGCTGTGGGTTTCATGATGGTGTGTGCACACCTCGACTCTCGTTCCTGGGCATGTCCGGAGCTGTGAAGGTGAGTGTCTTTCTCTCTCTCGCCATGGGGGATGGTGGCTGGTGTATGGGGGGCAGTGGTAGTGGAAGGCTTGGGTGGAGCGCAGGGGAGTTCTTGGTCAATGTCAGGCTATTTCTGCAGGGGGGCACCAATGTTCGTGTTGCCTAAGGCAGCACAAAACCTAAATACACCACTGGCTCCAACGTTGGTATTAGTAGACGGAAATCTGGGGCATTGGGTTAGCCTGCCAGCATCTATCCAAAGCTTAAAAATCCATTTTTTGGTGAAATAAATATTTATATTTTACTGGTCTTATTTATGTGCCTGTTTTTTATTTCTTTTGATCAGTTTTAAGACTCCAAAGTCCCCATTCACACTTAGTGGTTTTTTCAGCTTGTATGCCTGACCACGCTCACCATGCAGAATCCTATTCTTTCCTATTGTTGACCTATGCTGTACCAAAAAAAAAAAAAACATTTTCTGAGCAAATTCAGACATATTTGGCCCTGTAGACTTCAATGGCAGCGCCTCTAAATGAGTTCTATGCATCTGTGAAACTCTAGAGGTGCCCTTCTTCCTCTAATTTCTTCCACCGCTCCTGCCCTGAGGAAGGGGGAGACATTTCTCCCGAAACGCATTGGATTCCCTTGATCGATAAAGATTTGAACTTAATCTTCTTTTTAATAGATTTTTAATTTTTTCCAAATCAGAAATACAAAAGTAGAAATAATCACAACATAGCTCTGGACTTAATCTTCTGAAGCGTCATGAACTTTTGTACCAGGTGCTCCTCAACACTACCCAGCTTGGCCAGCTCAGGAAGGAACCTCCTGAAGCTTCATATATGTGCAAACTCTTGGAAAATATTGTAAAGCGCTGAGCAAACTGTTGGTGCTATATAAATCCTGTATAATAATAACTTGGAAAATACCTGAAGAAAATGCTGCAGAAACGCCTTCTGCTCCCCTGTGAATGCCAGCTAGGAGATCTAGACCAACTCTTGAGAATTTTGGTGATGGCTCAAGTGTCTGATCTGATAAGAGGTCCATGCCTGTGTCTCTGATCTGATAGGAGGTCCATGCCTGTGTCTCTGATCTGATAGGAGGTCCATGCCTGTGTCTCTGATCTGATAGGAGGTCCATGCCTGTGTCTCTGATCTGATAGGAGGTCCATGCCTGTGTCTCTGATCTGATAAGAGGTCCATGCCTGTGTCTGATCTGATAAGAGGTCCATGCCTGTGTCTCTGATCTGATAAGAGGTCCATGCCTGTGTCTCTGATCTGATAAGAGGTCCATGCCTGTGTCTCTGATCTGATAAGAGGTCCATGCCTGTGTCTCTGATCTGATAAGAGGTCCATGCCTGTGTCTCTGATCTGATAAGAGGTCCATGCCTGTGTCTCTGATCTGATAAGAGGTCCATGCCTGTGTCTCTGATCTGATAAGAGGTCCATGCCTGTGTCTCTGATCTGATAGGAGGTCCATGCCTGTGTCTCTGATCTGATAGGAGGTCCATGCCTGTGTCTCTGATCTGATAGGATGTCCATGCCTGTGTCTCTGATCTGATAAGAGGTCCATGCCTGTGTCTCTGATCTGATAAGAGGTCCATGCCTGTGTCTCTGATCTGATAGGAGGTCCATGCCTGTGTCTCTGATCTGATAGGAGGTCCATGCCTGTGTGTCTGATCTGATAAGAGGTCCATGCCTGTGTCTGAATGTTTCTGGCCCTTTAACTCGTATTGCACTGGGATGCTGTATATCGAGTTACCCATCCGCCTGATTTTTACTCCATCGATTGGCCGGTTCTGTGATTTGAGGAGGCCACATTCCAGCTGTAGGCTGGTATTGACGAGAACGTATAGATTGTGACTCTGGAATGTGTCTTTTGCCTCATTTCAAATAATGATTTTTTACAGCTTGCGATGAGAACTGGCAGGTCTCCAAAAATAGCCGCACGCCCGCATTCTTCGCCGCCAGACTAATAGAACAAAGATTTAGAGCTATTCTTTGAAGGGTAACAAGTACTATTTGTAGCTACATCACAACTCAAAAGTACATTACCTCAATTTTTATTATTGAATTGGACATATTTAACATTTCTCGAGCCAAAGCCTTTTTTTTTGCCTTGGAGGGGTATGTGGAAGGGTTAGAACACCTGTCAGGTTTTCATTGCTGTCTTCCTCCTCAGTGGGCAGATTTATGCTCTTTGTCATGGGAACCATTGTCACCAGGACAAACTGTGATGGGAAATCTAAACATTTGAGTTGTCACCAGAACAGGAAAAGAGGATAGATCTATAATGAGGACCCGCCTAAGCTATCCCATCAGTCTGTCCAGTCAGGCAGGCCTTTGCATTGCATACTTGTTAGTCGGGGGTGGGCAGTTTAACTCCTTCCCACCAGCTGTAGACATACATGTGGCCTCTCGGCGGGTGGGCATTAACGCATATATGCTTGGCACAGTTGCCGGCGGCTAACAGCTCTCGATCTCTACTTGGGATCGGGAGCTTTCCCGATCATGTGACCGCTGTGACAGCCAATCCTATCCCAGGTGTATTGGTGCACATAACTAGACATGCTATATCATGTAATATGGTAAGCTAGCACCTCCCTGGGCCAAACATACATAGGAGGGAGTGTGACCGACCCACCAAGGCTTGCTCTCGGCATTCATCACATTGTTGTCCATCATTAAAGAATGATCTGCTCTCTTCATGGCCCATAATTGGGGGGTAGAAGGCTAGCCCCTAGTCCCCTCCAAAAGCCCCTGTCCAGGTTGGGTCTGTCGCATTGAGATTGACTAAATCTAGTGCAGCTTTGCATAGAAACCAATCGGCTTCCAGGTTTTATTGCCAAAGCTTAACCGAACAAGCTGCAGCTAGAAGCTGATTGGCTGCCATGCACAGATGCACCAGATTCGGAGTGCTCTGGTTTTAGTAAATCTCCCCATAGAGTCAGCGGAGCAGCCTGTCTGTGGGAACCCATTAGGGTATTTGCATACATCCCATGGTCTGCCCCAGTTGCTCAAGGGGCAGCGCCATCCACTACCCCCTCCCCCTACCACCACCTACAACCCCCCCTCAAACACACACACACACACCCAAAGCTACTCCTTGGAAAGGGTGGAAGTGCCCAACTGCCACCGTTTTGACAACTGCTGCATCAACAAGGGTGGAAGCACAGCTACCACCACCATCTTGTTGACTGTCTGGCCTGGATCCATGGAACCCACACTCCTTCCCAGAGTTCTGGAGCAGTGTACCATGGCCTTCCCCTAATTACATCTGTTTTCTAATTTCCCATTGACCCCAAATGGGCCAGAAAGGGACAGATGAAGGGCCAGATGTGGCCTGTGGTCTGTCTGCTGTTGGTTGAGAAAGAAGTTAGAGATGAAGAAAATTGTACACGTCAGAGAGCCCCCTGAATGGGTCAAGTGACAGGGTCTCTTTAAATCTACTTTGGCGGTTTGATCATTCTGAAAGCGATTCTTGCCCATAAGGGCTCTTCTAATGAGGGAAGCATGTGAGTTCCCAGACAGACATGAAGAGTTTATGTTTTTTAATGTAATCATGAGCCGTGCTCCTCAGTAATGCAGACTATGGTCAGCATTGTTTAGGGATGAAAAGGTTTTTCACTGAACTCGTGGGAGTGGAACTCCGGCCTGGAGGTAGATTACAAGAGAAGAACATCCTCACATTTACAGAACAGAAAAATGATTTAACTGTTTTTTGTTTTTATTCCCCCCCATCTCTGACCTCCCTCCTTCTCTCCATTAGTTTTTAGCAGCTACAATGACTGCTTTAACCATCTGCACATTTTGTCTTACAGATGGGAAGAAGAGTTTGCCAAGAGGACCAACCTGGAGTCCATGGTGGAGACCCTTCAGGAGGTAAGATGGAACGAGGCCGACAAAGAATAGAGACGTTAAACCCAATAAGATGGAGACCAGTCTCTGACATCTCTGCCTTGGTTTTTAGGAGGCTCAAGAAGCCTACAATGTCCACGATGAGCTCAACAACAAAATCGAGAGACTGAAATCTGAGCTGGTGGTCTTCAAAGGTCTGATGAGTGACGTAAGTACCCCCCCAGGAAAGCGACCACTTTTTTTCCTGACATGGTCACTGCGGAATGTTTAACCCACACTGCTTCATCCATGTAAAACTGTCGGGCACTGAAGTGAAATGCAGAACTTCCCTCTATAGAACATAAAAAGTCCACTTGGCCCCCCGCTTCTCCATCAGCCAAAGTAACAGATTGGTGAGCTAGGTTTAAAGGGCCAGGATACTTACAATGGAGGTTATGTTGTGCAGTAGAGCTACTTGTATCCTTCACAAATAAAGAACGTTTGTAATCATTTCTATATCTGTACCGAGCGCTATATCCTGTTCCAAATACTATACAGGTACTGCTCTTCAGTACAAGGGCCACAGTGTATAGTTTACAAATATTTGCTGGCTGGAAAAAAGAAATTAGTTGTATAAATGGATGAATAGATGTGCTCCAAGAAATCACTTCATATTAGAAGCCTCCCCATTACATCGGAACCCCCATCAGACCCCCTCCTATCACTTCAGAGTCCTCCTATCTGTCAGAGTCCTCCATGCATCTGGGTCCCCATCAGAGCCCTTACCCGTACACATCAGGGTCCCCACCAGAGACCCCAACCATATACATCAGAATCCCCATCAGAGACTTCCCTTGCATCAGGGTCCCCACCAGAACCCCCTCCCCTCCTTCCCATACATCAGGGTTCCTATATCGGAGACCCCCACCCATACACATCAGAATCCACATTAGGGTCCCCATCAGAGACTTCCCATCCATCAGCATCCCCATCAGAGACCTCACCCATAAACATAAGAATCCCCATTAGAGTCCTCCCATGCATCAGGTCCCCATCAGAGAAATCCCCCCCCCCCCCCCCAATACATCAGGGTTCCCATCAGAGACCTCCCATCTATCAGTATCTCCATCAGAGACCCCCCTTACATCAGGGTCCCCTTCAGAGATCCCCCCCCCATACATCAGGGTCCCCTTCAGAGATCCCCCCCATACATCAGGGTCCCCTTCAGAGATCCCCCCCCCCATACATCAGAGATCTCCCATTCATCATCATCTCCATAAGGGTCCCCATCAGAGACCTCCCATCCATCAGCATCTCCATCAGAGGCCCCCATACATCAGGGACCCCGTCAGAGGTCCCCCACCATAATATATCAGGGTCCCCTTCAGAAATCCCCCCCATACATCAGTGTCCCCATTAGAGACCCCCCCCCCCCTCACATCAAGGTCAAAATCACACACCACCCTATACTTTAGGGTCCCCTTCCGAGATATCCCCCCCATACATCAGGGTCCCATCAGAAACACCCCTCTCCCATACATCAGGGTCCCATCAGAAACACCCCTCTCCCATACATCAGGGTCCCCATCAGAGACAACCCCCCACCCCCCCACATCAGGGTCAAAATCAGAAACCCCTTTACATCAGGGTCCCCATCTGAATCAGAAGAGACCACCAGATCAGAATCCTGTGTGGATAGGCTACCAACCCTAGCTGCAGGCCGAATAAGATCTCGGAGGACTGAATGTGGCCCCGGGCTGTAATTTGGAGGCCTCTGATCTAGAGCAAAGCATTTATAACACATTTTCCGACATCACCTATGGGCGAGTGGCACCAGTTGTTCCAAAGGAGAAAGCAAAGTGCCCCTGTAAAAGACGTCACCCAGCTTGGCAAAACCAAAGAATCTCCTGGCGGTGCAACAATGACTGCCACATGGCTCCCTGCCCAAAGTTCTGCAGGAGACCTCTTCCAATCTGTAACTGGCAACGGCGTAAAGGAGAACAAGTAGGATTACTGATGGGAGACGACTCATTTTCTTGGATGTTCTTTTTCCTGCACAATGATTGCACCCTCTTTTCAATATACACCCCGAATTCTTATGTTTGTGAATGGTATGAATAGCCCTCCTCAACCAGCACGGTCATTTGGCTCTACTGGCCCTTTAAACTGGACAATCTGTGTGTTTTAGAGGTGATTTTTGTGTGTTTTTTGGCCGTAAAATGATAGATTTGCAGTGATTGTGAGACTAACATGGTGCGTAGTACATGCATGACCTTTTATTGAGCATGTCCTGCTGGAACGGGGAAATGGGATTTCAAGCATTCTGGTACGGATATGAGGTCAGTGTGACTACGAATAGCTGAATCATCGAGAGGTTAAAGGGTGAGTCTGACTCTTTCTAGTTTGGGGAAACTCAACCATTCCAAAGTCATCCTTGTCTTTTCAGAATGGACCAACATGTGCCGGTACCTTTACTTGGGCTCAAGGGAACAAAAATGACTCAACAATTTACATTGTTGTCAATCAAGCCCTAAAGAAGGGGCCACTCATAGATTCCTTTGGATCCTTTTTTGGATTGACTTTTATTGGAATGAAGTTGTATCTGGACCCTTTGGTGGTGTGATGCAGTTTTATACCACATCAACTCTGGATGGGCGGTAAAATGGCTGCCATCCGCGCATCCTCACCGTTGCTCTTCATTTTTATGTTGTTATTGTTTATGCCTCGCATTAATCCCGAAATTGAAGCTTTGTGGGCCGCTGCAGTCAGACGATAAAATGACATTCAGAGGGTTAAAATAGTTCAGTGCGTTGGGTTGGGGAGTTCTGGGAGAACAATGAGGAATTGATGCCATATTAGGATTGCCGGCCAAGGAAACCAAACCATGAATAATGCGTGTGGAGTCTGCTGCCTGAAACCTGAGTCCGTGGAGCCGGCAGGAAATGTCTGTTCTTATGAACGGATAATATGCCTTTCTTTTTTTTTTTTTTTTTTTTCGTGGGATCTGCCCCATGCTAAGCCAAGTTTTGCCAAGTGATGCCACCAATTTTGTAGGATCTGCCCCATGCTAAGCCAAATTTTGCTGAGTAATGCCACCAATTTTGTGGGATCTGCCCCATGCTAAGCCAAATTTTGCTGAGTAATGCCACCAATTTTGTGGGATCTGCCCCATGCTAAGCCAAGTTTTGCCGAGTGATACCGCCAATTTTGTGGGATCTGCCCCATGCTAAGCCAAGTGATGCCACCAATTTTGTGGGATCTGCCCCATGCTAAGCCAAGTTTTGCCCAGTGATGCCACCAATTTTGTGGGATCTGCCCCATGCTAAGCCACGTTTTGCTGAGTGATGCCACCAATTTTGTGGGATCTGCCCCATGCTAAGCCAAGTTTTGCCCAGTGATGCCACCAATTTTGTGGGATCTGCCCCATGCTAAGCCAAGTTTTGCCCAGTGATGCCACCATTTTCATGGGATCTGCCCCATGCTAAGCCAAGTTTTGCTGAGCGATGCCACCAATTTCGTGGGATCTGCCCCATGCTAAGCCGAGTGATGCCACCAATTTTGCCAGCTTTTGACGCTAGTGTGAAAGGGCTCATTCACACTAAATTAGTGGTAACGCTCTGCAGTTGAGCTGCGTTTTTACCATGACCCTCCAACTGCTTTTCCTGCTGCCTTGCAGGAATTCTACCCCCTGTTGCTTCCGATGGGCATAGCGCCTGCCAAATACTCTCTTCAGAGACCAAACCTAATGTAAACCGCCCACAAGGCTGCATTCACACCTCAGCGCTTTGTAGCTCTAGGACAATGGTCTGCAAACTGTGGCCCGGGGGCCAGATGCAGCCCTTTGCTTGCTTTTATCTGGCCCTTGGGTCGTTATTCCCCCCCAACTGTCAGCAACAGTGGGGCATAGTTACTGACACAGACAATGGGGCACTAGTTCCCTCACTGACACCAATGAAGGGACACTATTCCTCGATGGGGAGCTATTCCTCCCAGTGGCACCAACAAAGGGGCACTATTCCTCCCACTGGCACCAGTGATGGGGCACTATTCCTCCCACTGGCACCAGTGATGGGGCACTATTCCTCCCACTGACACCAGTGATGGGGCACTATTCCTCCCACTGACACCAATGATGGGGCACTATTCCTCCTACTGGCAACAGTGATGGGGCACTATTCCTCCCACTGGCACCAGTGATGGGGCACTATTCCTCCCACTGGCACCAGTGATGGGGCACTATTCCTCCCACTGGCACCAGTGATGGGGCACTATTCCTCCCACTGGCACCAACGATGGGGCACTATTCCTCCCACTGGCACCAACGATGGGGCACTATTCCTCCCACTGGCACCAACGATGGGGCACTATTCCTCCCACTGGCACCAACGATGGGGCACTATTCCTCCCACTGGCACCAACGATGGGGCACTATTCCTCCCACTGGCACCAACGATGGGGCACTATTCCTCCCACTGGCACCAACGATGGGGCACTATTCCTCCCACTGGCACCAACGATGGGGCACTATTCCTCCCACTGGCACCAACGATGGGGCACTATTCCTCCCACCTGCTACAGTCTGGACCCCGTAGAGTTTTAAGGACAGTAATATGGCCGTTTGTTTAGGAACTTTGGAGACCCCTTCTCTAGGATGCCCAACAACAAAATCCCATTCATGTCAATGGCCCCTGTTCACACTCAAATGGGTATAGGGGCCACTGAAATGAATGGGATTTTGCTTGTTGGGCATCTTCAAGCTACGAAGCGCTCAGGTGTGAATGCAGCCTAAGAGTTTAAAAAGTGGAATTGCAAAATCTGCAACAGAGAATTCTATTTTTTAAGGCAGTTCCCCGTTCACCAAATACAACAAATGTGGGATTTTCACCAAAACCAGCCAGTTCTGCTCTCCCGGCACGGCGTGTGTTAATTTCCAGCTTCTCCAAAACAAGATCTCTTTGTCTCCAAGTCCGGGATGGCGGCTGCGCTCTGCGCCTTTTCATTGGTTTTGTTTTTTCTATTTTTATCCGCGTACGGTTTTTTGGCGAGCCGGATCAGAGTCGCTCAGCGGAGTGCGGAGTTTGGTAATCCTCGGAGGGCGTTTTTCTCTTCACCTTTTGTCTCGCATAACAAGCTGATCCCAGAGTCTGAAGGGTTGAAGATACAATATATGGGTGAAATGTGACATAAAGGAGTTAAAAAAAAAAAACAAAACAAGAAAAACCCCAAAAACGCTCATTTCCATGGTTTGTGAATAGAAGTGTATGTGGTGGGAGCCATGCCGTCCCTTTAAAGTAGAATTTCAGGCTTAACATAACTAGTCCTAAATCTGTCTCCTCCCCCTTCTAACACCTATGTGCCTGTTCTCAGCCCGCTCCAGTCCAGTCATGTGATCCCCTGTGGCAGCTGCAGGGGAGAGGAGGGAGCGCTGACAACAAATGGGCCATTCTCAGCCCGCTCCAGTCCAGTCATGTGATCCCCTGTGGCAGCTGCAGGGGAGAGGAAGAGTGCCACCCACGGCTGGGAATGCTTTGGTGCAGTGACGTCATCAAGGCAATCCCAGGCATTGTTGGCACTCTTCCTCTCCCCTGCAGCAGCCACAGGGGATCACTTGACTGGACTGGAGCCAGCTGAGAATGGCCCATTTGTTAGCGCTCCCTCCTCCTCCCCTGCAGCTGCCACAGGGGATCACATGACTGGACTGGAGCCAGCTGAGAATGGCCCATTTGTTGTTAGCGCTTCCTCCTCTCCCCTGCAGCTGCCACAGGGGATCACATGACTGGACTGGAGCCAGCTGAGAATGGCCCATTTGTTGTCAGCGCTCCCTCCTCTCCCCTGCAGCTGCCACAGGGGATCACATGACTGGACTGGAGCAGGCTGAGAATGGCCCATTTGTTGTCAGCGCTCCCTCCTCTCCCCTGCTGCTGCCACCGCTGGATGAAACAGGGGAGCCATTGGATTATGTGACCGGGCTGGGAATAGGTAAGGATAGATGTCCTTCTTACACAGGTTAGTCAGCATCTTTCCATAGTTAGTCTGGCTGAAAAAATACAAAAGTCCATCCAATTCAACTAAAAAAAAAAAACTGCTCTGTCCATGTGTCTGTCCCATGGCAGGTAGGTGTACATGGAGAGTCGTAGGCTCCATTGTAAGCTGCTTTCACCCGCTCTGTCCATGTGTCTGTTCAATGGCAGGTAGGCGTACATGGAGAGGCGTAGGCTCCATGGTAAGCCGCGTTCACCCGCTCTGTCCATGTGTCTGTCCCAGGGCAGATAGGTGTACCAGGAGAGGTGTAGGCTCCATGGTAAGCCGTGTTCATATGCTCTGTCCATGTGTCTGTCCCAGGGCAGGTAGGTGTACATGGAGAGGCGTAGGATCCATTGTAAGCCATGTTCATATGTTCTGTCACATGGCAGGTAAGTGTACCTGGAGAGGCATAGGCTCCATGGTAAGCTGCATTCACATGCTCTGTCCATGTGTCTGTCCCATGGCAGGTAGGTGTACATGGAGGCGTAGGATCCATTGTAAGCCGCATTCACCCGCTCTGTCCATGTGTCTGTCACATGGCAGGTAGGTGTACATGGAGAGGCATAGGCTCCATGGTAAGCTGCATTCACATGCTCTGTCCATGTGTCTGTCCCAGGGCATGTAGGTGTACCTGGAGAGGCATAGGCTCCATTGTAAGCCATGTTCATATGCTCTGTCCATGTGTCTGTCCCAGGGCAGGTAGGTGTACCTGGAGAGGCATAGGCTCCATTGTAAGCCATGTTCATATGCTCTGTCCATGTGTCTGTCCCAGGGCAGGTAGGTGTACATGGAGAGGCATAGGCTCCATTGTAAGTCATGTTCATATGCTCTGTCCCATGGCAGGTAGGTGTACCTGGAGAGGTGTAGGCTCCATTGTAAGCCGCGTTCACACACTCTGTCCATGTGTCTGTCCCATGGCAGGTAGGTGTACATGGAGAGGCATAGGCTCCATGGTAAGCTGCATTCACATGCTCTGTCCATGTGTCTGTCCCAGGGCAGGTAGGTGTACCTGGAGAGGCGTAGGCTCCATTGTAAGCCATGTTCATATGCTCTGTCCATGTGTCTGTCCCATGGCAGGTAGGTGTACATGGAGAGGCATAGGCTCCATGGTAAGCTGCATTCACATGCTCTGTCCATGTGTCTGTCCCAGGGCAGGTAGGTGTACCTGGAGAGGCGTAGGCTCTGGCTCTATAGAGGAATCCCTTTCTTTACATAAGTGTTCACACTAAGAGCTCGATTTGTGAGCACAGAAGGGAGGCAACCGCCCAACTGACAATGAAGATTGTAGAGTACGTGGAATGTGGCAGGTCGACTCTCAGGGAGTTGATGGACGTTGTGCGTGTTTAGTCGGTGGAGTTGGTTGCGAGGATTATTAAAACACAAACATATTTTCTATTGTATTCGGCAACAAAAATATTGATGTCGGAGCGAGCCGCCCGTAATTGCCCCAGATTGCTGGGCGCTTATATCAGCTGAGTGACGCAAGTCGGTTGTCTGGAAGTTCTCTAGTCGGTTGAAGAAAACAGACAAGGGGCCACCAATAAAGGACTTCAGACACCTGAACATGGGGCCCCTCCTAATGTCTGCACCATAAAACTGAATGAAATGGAGCAATTCTTCGCTGTAGACGGGGACAAAACATCCCAAAGCATTAAAACTCCCCCAAATGGCACGCCACTGGTCCCTCCTAAATAGTATCACCTAGCGGGGAACTCAGATTTATCCCCAAGCTGAACAGACCCGGGTCAGTAAACCGTTTATTATGATTGATATCTCACACATACAGCCATTGACATGAGATCTATCCATCATATTTTCTCATCATTCACTGATGCAGGTCTGTTCAACTCGAGGCTCAATCAGATCTCCCTGCTAGTCAATACTTTCGGGGGATGGGTGGAAAGACATTGGGGTATTTTTAATGCAGTGGGATGTTTTGTCCTTGTACAGTGTTTGAATGAAATGAAACAATTCTTTATTTTGCAGTTTTGTGGTGAAGAGGTTTCTTTAAGGGTGTGTGTGTGTGTTTGTTTTGTTAGAGAATATCAAGGTTTTGGGTATAACTTCTTAGAGCCAATCAGATGTTCTGCAGCTCACAAGACTGTATAATTCTTAAGTTGCTAAAACTGCCATTTGCTTCTCCCAGGATTGCAGTTTGCTTTGACTGTCCATAGGTGACTATGACCCATCTACACTTGGTTGTGGTCATCCATAGTTTGCTGTGACCGTCCATAGCTGGCTGTGATCATCCATAGTTTGGTAGGACCCATTTACGGTTGGCTGTGGTCATCAATACATGGGAAGGACCCATCTACGTTTGGATGTGGCTGTCCATAGTTGGCTATGAGCCATCTCCAGTTGGCTTTGACTGTTCATAGTTGGCCATGACCCATCTACAGCTGGTTGTAACTGTCTATAGTTGCTTATGACCCATCTACAGTTGAGTCATAGACCAGTATGGACTGTCACAGCCAACTGTAGATGGGTCATGGCCAACTGTGGATGACCACAGCCAACTGTACATGGGTTATGGCCAATTGTGGATAACCACAGCCAACTGTTCATGGGTCATGGCCAACTGTGGATGACCACAGCCAACTGTACATGGGTCATGGCCAACTGTGGATGACCACAGCCAACTGTACATGGGTCATGGCCAACTGTGGATGACCACAGCCAACTGTACATGGGTCATGGCCAACTGTGGATGACCACAGCCAACTGTACATGGATCATGGCCAACTGTGGATGACCACAGCCAACTGAAAACTGGTCATAGCCAACTGTAGATGGGTCATAGCCATCTACAGTTGGCTGTGACCGTCCATAGCTGGCTGTGATCATCCATAGTTTGGTAGGACCCATTTACGGTTGGCTGTGGTCATCAGTACATGGGAAGGACCCATCTACGTTTGGATGTGGCTGTCCATAGTTGGCTATGAGCCATCTCCAGTTGGCTTTGACTGTTCATAGTTGGCCATGACCCATCTACAGCTGGTTGTAACTGTCTATAGTTGCTTATGACCCATCTACAGTTGAGTCATAGACCAGTATGGACTGTCACAGCCAACTGTAGATGGGTCATGGACAACTGTGGATGACCACAGCCAACTGTACATGGGTTATGGCCAATTGTGGATGACCACAGCCAACTGTTCATGGGTCATGGCCAACTGTGGATGACCACAGCCAACTGTACATGGGTCATGGCCAACTGTGGATGACCACAGCCAACTGTACATGGGTCATGGCCAACTGTGGATGACCACAGCCAACTGTACATGGGTCATGGCCAACTGTGGATGACCACAGCCAACTGTACATAGATCATGGCCAACTGTGGATGACCACAGCCAACTGAAAACTGGTCATAGCCAACTGTAGATGGGTCATAGCCATCTACAGTTGGCTGTGACCGTCCATAGCTGGCTGTGATCATCCATAGTTTGGTAGGACCCATTTACGGTTGGCTGTGGTCATCAGTACATGGGAAGGACCCATCTACGTTTGGATGTGGCTGTCCATAGTTGGCTATGAGCCATCTCCAGTTGGCTTTGACTGTTCATAGTTGGCCATCACCCATCTACAGCTGGTTGTAACTGTCTATAGTTGCTTATGACCCATCTACAGTTGAGTCATAGACCAGTATGGACTGTCACAGCCAACTGTAGATGGGTCATGGACAACTGTGGATGACCACAGCCAACTGTACATGGGTTATGGCCAATTGTGGATGACCACAGCCAACTGTTCATGGGTCATGGCCAACTGTGGATGACCACAGCCAACTGTACATGGGTCATGGCCAACTGTGGATGACCACAGCCAACTGTACATGGGTCATGGCCAACTGTGGATGACCACAGCCAACTGTACATGGGTCATGGCCAACTGTGGATGACCACAGCCAACTGTACATGGATCATGGCCAACTGTGGATGACCACAGCCAACTGAAAACTGGTCATAGCCAACTGTAGATGGGTCATAGCCATCTACAGTTGGCTGTGACTGTCCATAGTTGGCTATGACCCATCTACTGTTGGCCATCTATGGATGGCTACTGCCAACTATGGACAGTCGCAGCCATGACCCATCTACAGCTGGTTGTAACTGTCCATATTTGGCTATGACCCATCTACAGTTGGCTGTGACCATCCATACCTGGCTTTGATCATCTGAAGTTGGCAATGAAGTGCAATAATACTAGGTACCTGTGATCCGTTGTGTTTATCTAGTGGTCACGAGAAATGAAGGCTGTTGTTTTTAGAGACATTCACTAACCAGTTTTGACCAGGTGACTGAAATTACACATTTTGGGGATTTCAGCTTTCCTGTAACTTGCAGAGAAATCAACGTTTTGTGTTACAGCAAAGATATACTATTTTTTTTTTTTTTAAAAGGGTCAGACCACCCAAAACTTCTCTTTTGACTACAGGTGAGCAGACTAATCTGCCATTGATGCATGTTTCCTCCCACCTCAGATCCCTACCTAAGGTGTGGTTTACAAATCTGGAAATTTTAGGCACAGAGACCACTGGAGTCCCTCAGAGCCAGTTAGATGGCTGAATCGTCCATCGGTCACATCAGAGTCAGCTCACCCTTTTTAAATCGTAGACGACCATTTTTGGATGCAACCTAACTTGACTTACAATTTTCACTATAGTGTGAATTATTCAGGCAAATGTTATAGTCTGTTGGGTCACGCCGAATCAATCTGATCTTTGGCAGGGAGTCGATTTTTTTCCATTGTTCAGTGCAGCAGCTCAACGTTCTGCAGTCACCCGGCCTGCCCTGCTGGCTTGAATGGCTTGTTTTATAAATTGCATGTTCGTGGAATCGTTCCTCTTGAAGGTTGAACCCTATGGCATTAATCGTATAGCACAACCGCAGACCGATCACGAATGACATACACAGTACTGAATGTGATTTATACAATGTAGAAAATAAGGTTTTTGTACAAGATTTATATAAAAAATAAGAGAAAGAGAAGATAATATCCAAAATATCCCCCGCAGCCTATGACCGATCTCGACTCAAAGATCCAGGAAAAAGCCATGAAGGTGGACATGGATATCTGCAGGCGGATTGATATCACCGCCAAGCTGTGTGATGTGGCACAGCAGCGCAATTCCGAGGACGTATCCAGGATGTTCCAGGTGACGGAACTTCTCTCTTTCTCTCTGTTTTGACCTTCTCATCCGGCCAAGCGGTCCGCTCTGGGACCCCCTTTTCCTTTTTATTATGTAACGTAAGCACAAAGTCTGGGGACCCATCCTCTATTGGGGGATCATTTGCTTGGTTGGTGTTGCGATTCCAGTTGTCTATTGCTGCGTTCACAATTCATCGGCGCAGCAACAAAGAAAGGTAAACTAAGATCCGGGGAGGTTCATTGGAAGCCGAACTCCAGGCTGATGGGTAGATACACACATGAAATGTTCTCTATACAGGCGGACCTCCGTTTACAAACGCCTCGGTGAACGGAATTTTCGGTTTACGAATGAAAATCCGTTGAAAATAACGCCTCGGTTTACAAATTTCTTTTGCAATACGAACGAATTAATTGGTTTTCAACGCATTTACAAATTTTGTTTTTAATCGTGTCCCTGTACAGTATTTATGCCTTTAAAGTGCACTTTATAAAGAGTTTTCAACAGATAAAAAAAAACTTTTTTTTTACTTTTTTGTGACCTCCGTAATGCATTGAAAACCAATTAATCCGTACTGGAGGTCAGAAAAAAAAAAAAAAAAGTATTTGTTGAAAACGCTTTATAAAGTGCACTTTAAAAAGGCATAAATACTGTACAGGGACATGATAAAGAAAATTAATTTGTAAAATGCATTGAAACCAATTAATCTGTTCCGGAGGTCAGACAAAAGTAAAAAAAAAAAAAAGTATTTTATCTGTTGAAAACTCTTTATAAAGTGCACTTTAAAGGCATAAATACTGTACAGGGTCATAATTACAAATTAATTCAGAACAAATTAATTGGTTTTTAATGCATTTTACAAATTAATTTTTTATCATGACCCTGTACAGTATTTATGCCTTTTTTAAAGTGCACTTTATAAAGAGTTTTCAACAGAAGACTTTTTTTTTACTTTTTTATGACCTCCGTAAATGCATTGAAAACCAAAATAATCTGTTCCGGAGGTCAGAAAAAAGTAAAAAAAAGTATTTTATCTGTTGAAAAACTCTTTATAAAGTGCACTTTAAAGGCATAAATACTGTACAGGGTCATGATAAATTAATTTGTAAAAACCAATTAATTCTGAATTAATTTGTAATTATGACCCTGTATAGTATTTATGCCTTTAAAGTGCACTTTATAAAGAGTTTTCAACAGATAAAATATATATTTTTTTTTTTATTTTTTTTTTCTGACCCCTGGAACGGATTAATTGGTTCTCAATGCATTTACAATTTATTTATTATTATTTTTTTTTTTTTAATCCTGTCCCTTTTATGCCTTTTAAAGTGCACTTTATGAAGAGTTTTGAACAGATAAAACTTTTTTTAAAGGCATAAAGGGACAGGATTTAAAAAAAATAAATAAATTGTAAATACATTGAAAAACAATATGTTCCGGAGGTCAGAAAAAGAGTAAAAAAAAAAAAAAAAAGTTTTATCTGTTCAAAACTCTTCATACTTTTTTTTTTTTTTTTTTTGACCTCCAAAAATGGATTAATTGGTTTTCAATGCATTTACGATTTTTTTTTTTTTTCTTTTTTAATCATGTCCCTGTACAGTATTTATGCCTTTTAAAGTGCACTTTATAAAGAGTTTTGAACAGATAAAAGACTTATTTTTTTACTTTTTTTTTTTTTTTTTTTTTTTTTTACCTCCGGAAAAGATTAATTGTTTTCAATGCATTCCTATGGGAAACCGCGTTTCGGTTTCTGAATTTTTCGCAATATGAAATGTCCCGCAGAACGAATTACATTTGTAAACCGAGGTACGCCTGTACACACACTTTATATATACAAATCCCTTGAGAGGTAGCTCATAATATAAATATATATATATATAATGTGTATGTAAACACACACTCTATGAGCTACCTATCCAGGGATTTGTTCGTTCAGTTCTGAGTGACACCATAGGCTATACAGCACAGCTGTGTCTGGCAGGGCAGGAGACCTGATTTTTCTCTGCTGCAGTTAGTCCATACTTACAGGTCTTGCTCCTCCCCCAGCCACTGATTGGACAGTGAGTGGAGAAGCCTCAGCCTGAGATACTCTCTCCTTCCATCCACATAGGTCACCAAGGCAGGGCAGTTGATTGGCTCCTCGTGCTGCTCCTCCCAATCGGTCACATTAATCAGATTCAGACAAAAGTGTAGCTATATATAAATAAATGTAACAATGTATTAATACAGAAGAGCATTTCTTTGTGTATTTTCTGTCCGCTCGGAGTTCAGCTTTAGGGCCGTGTCAGCTTTGCTGCGTTTTATTCTTTGACTTCTTCCCATCACGGTAGCCACCACCAGCCACGCAAATAGAAGGTTTTCCTCCCATGGTTGTGCGGTGCAGGTGCAGCGGTGCAGGTCGGAGCCTCTGCTCATTGTGTTCTGTAACATTGTGATTTGTAACTCTGTATCTCCCTCCTGTCCTGTGTGATGTGTGGGGACCGTAGACTAGGGCTTTGCTCTGTGCTGTGCATCCTGCTCTGCATTGCATGCGTGCCACGGCCGAGGCTGCCACTGAATGTGCACACAGCGTCCATCCTACCCACTGAGCCACACGGGCCGGACACAGGAGAGGTTTGTGACTCACGAGGCTTCTATCTCCGAAGGTGGGGGCCGTGACGAAAAAGAGGGAGAAGAAGCTGACCAATGAGGACAACCTCTCCGAGCAAGACGCCGACGCCGGCCACTTCTCCGAGGACGAGGTCAGCTGTTCCCTCAACATCACCGATGAGAT
>NW_028320036.1:2500-25000 GCF_062004578.1 Staurois parvus | reverse complement strand
TTTGCTTTTTCCTCTCCAGGTGCCAGCTTAGTTTAGTAGTGGCCGCTTCAGGCCGTTGAGACTTTACTCATGCATCATGACTGACAACTCATGGGGCCCCCGGGCAATAGGGGATCATGGGGCCCCTGTGTCCTTGCCCACACTAAAAAAAAAAAAAGCCTATAAAAAGGTACCAGGGGCATTTCATGGGGCCCCCTACTGACCCTGGGCCTTCGGGCATTGCCCGAGTGCTCGAATGGTCAGTCCGCCCCTGAACGTGTGCCCTCTCCAGGCTCCAACTTACAGTGGATATAAAAAGTCTTCACACCCCCGTTACAATGTCAGGTTTCTGTGATGTAAAAAAATTATAAATAATTTCAGAACTTTTTCCACCTTTAATGTGACCTATAAACTGTACAACTCAATTGAACAACAAACTGAAATCTTTTAGGGGGGGAAGTAAACATAAAAAACGAAAATAATGTGGTTGCATAAGTGTGCACACCCTCTTATAACTGGGGATGTAGCTTTGTTCAGAATGAAGCAATCAACTTCAAAATCGTGTTAAATAGGAGTCAGTACACACCCGCCCTTATTTAAAGTGCCTCTGATTAACCCCACATAACAGCTGTTCTAGTAGGTCTTTCCTGGCATTTTCTTAGTCGCATCCTACAGCAAAAGACATGGTCCGCAGAGAGCTTCCAAAGCATCAGAGGGATCTCATTGTTAAAAGGTATCAGTCAGGAGAAGGGTACAAAAGAATTTCCAAGGCATTAGATATACCATGGAACACAGTGAAGTCAGTTATCATCAAGTGAAGAAAATATGGCGCAACAGTGACATCACCAGCAGTGACATCACCAGCAGTGACATCACCAACAGTGACATCACCAAGAACTGGATGTCCCTCCCAAAATGGATGAAAAGACAAGAAGAAAACTGGTCTGGGAGGCGGCCAAGAGACCAACAGCAACATGAAAGGAGCTGCAGGAACATCTGGCAAGTCCTGGCTGTGTGGTCCATGTGACAACAATCTCCCGTGTTCTTCATATGTCTGGGCTATGGGGTAGAGTGGAAGACGGAAGACTTTTCTTACGAAGAAAAACATCCAAGCCCGGCTAAATTTTGCAAAAACACATTTGAAGTCTCCCAAAATATGTGGGAAAATGTGTTCTGGTCTGATGAAACCAAGGTTGGACTTTCTGGCCGTAATTCCAAAAGATATGTTTAGCGCAAATACAACACTGCACATCACCAAAAGAACACCATACCCACCGTGAAGCATGGTGGTGGCAGCATCATGCTTTGGGGCTGTTTCTCTTCAGCTGGAACTGGGGCCTTAGTCCAGGTAGAGGGAATCATGAACAGTTCCAAATACCAGTCAATATCGGCACAAAACCTTCAGGCTTCTGCTAGAAAGCTGAACATGAAGAGGAACTTCATCTTTCAGCATGACAACCACCCAAAGCATCCATCCAAATCCACAAAGGAATGGCTTCACCAGAAGAAGATGGAAGATTTGGAATGGCCCAGCCAGAGCCCAGACCTGAATCCGATGGAAAATCTGTGGGGTGATCTGAAGAGGGCTGTGTGCTGGAGATGACACGCAATCTGACAGATTTGGAGTGTTTTTGCAAGCAATATTGCCAAGTCAGGATGTGCCGTGCTGATAGACTCCTCCCCAAAAAGACTGAGTGCTGGAATCACATCAAAAGGGGCTTTAACAAAGGATCAGTGTAAGGGTATGAACACTTATGCAACCAGATTATTTTAGCTTTTTATTTTTACTTCCCTCCACCTAAAAGATTTCAGTTTGTTGTACAGTTTATAGGTCACATTAAAGCTGGAAAAAGTTCTGAAATGATTTATCTTTGTCTCATTTTTTACATCACAGAAACCTGACATTTTAACAGGGGTGTGAAGACTTTTTATATCCACTGTAGCTTAGTAGCAGCCATTCTGGGCCATTGAAGCTATGGCTGTGTACAGTGCCTCCTCTCCAGGCTCATCTGTGATGTCATCAGGGGGCTGGCTGTCTTTTTGGATTCTTGCAGCCAGCCTCCTGGTGACATCACAGAGCAAAATGGAGGCACGGTAGCTAGTGTGCAGGGGCAGCAGATCCTTACAGAACACCACTGGATGTGCAAGTATGTTCTCTGTGGAACACCCAGTGAAAAAAGCAAGAGGGGGAGGGGAGGTGGAATGGGGGGGCTGGTGGAGTGGAGTTCCCTTTAAAAGTCCCATTGCGGACTATTTTTTTCCCCACCCTTCCCCTATCCTAGGAGACATTTCCCCCCTTTCCCTGTTAAGCTAGATATACTCACCTAAGTCCCTGTCGTCAGGTCCTTCGCTGGTTGTGGAGGACCACAAATTCAGGGGAGCAATTGAGTCTGAGATCTCCTACCGTCCTCCACGATGACCTCAGAACTCTTCTGGGTCCAGAGAGAACTCCACCTCAGAACATCCAGTCGGAAGTGTCCATGTCATTCAGCACTCATGTGAACACCACCCCCGTTTTAACGTCAGTCCTCTTCTGGATCCTGAGAGCACCCTGCCACTGGATATCCAATAGGAATTGTCCATGTCGCGCAGCACTGATGTGAGCACGACCCCCGTGTTGACGTCAGTCCTCTTCTGGATCCTGAGAGGACCTGCCACTGGATATCTAGTAGGAATTGTCCATGTCACGCAGCACTGATGTGAACACCACCCCCGTTTTAACGTCAGTCCTCTTCTGGATCCTGAGAGGAACCTGCCACTGGATATCCAATAGGAATTGTCCATGTCACGCAGCACTGATGTGAACACCACCCCCGTGTTGACGTCAGTCCTCTTCTGGATCCTGAGAGGACCCTGCCACTGGATATCCAATAGGAATTGTCATGTCATGCGGGCAGTGATGTAAACACCACCCCCGTGTTGATGTCAGTCCTCTTCTGGATATCGAATAGGAATTGTCTATGTCACGCAACACTGATGTGAACACCACCCCGTGTTGACGTCAGTCCTCTTCTGGATCATGAGAGGACCCTGCCACTGGATATCCTATAGGAATTGTCCATGTCACGCAACACTGATGTGAACACCACCCCGTGTTGACGTCAGTCCTCTTCTGGATCCTGAGAGAACCCTGCCACTGGATATCCAAGAGGAATTGTCCATGTCAAGCAGCACAGATGTGAACACCACCCCCCTGTTGACGTCAGCTCTCTTCTGGGTCCTGCGAGGACCCTGCCACTGGATATCCAATAGGAATTGTCCATGTCACGCAGCACTGATGTGAGCACCACCTTTGTGTTGACGTCAGTCCTCTTCTGGATCCTGAGAGACCATGCTACTGGATATCCAATAGGAATTGTCCATGTCATGCGGGCAGTGATGTAAACACCACCCCCATGTTGACGTCAGCCCTCTTCTGGATCCTGAGAGCACCTGCCACTGGATATCCAATAGGAATTGTCTATGTCACGCAGCACTGATGTGAGCACCGCCCCCGTTTTAATGTCAGTCCTCTTCTGGATCCTGAGAGAACCCTGCCACCGGATTTCCAATAGGAATTGTCCATGTCACACAGCACTGATGTGAGCATCACCCCGTGTTGACGTCAGTCCTCTTCTGGATCCTGAGAGAACCATGCCACTGGATATCCAATAGGAATAGTCCATGTCATGCGGGCACTGACATGGACACCTTAAGAAGGACCCAAGCAGGAAGAAAACAAAAGATAACAAGACTGGGGCCACAGGGCCGCAGATTAAGGTAAGTTAAAAAAAATGGGGCTGTACAGCAGGGTGGGCACTGCTGCTATTAGATCTTTCTAAGTGTGTCAGATTGTGTGCTCCCCCTCTAGCTGTTGTGGTACCTCCCAACCACCCCCAATGTCACTTCTCTGCCCTGTACTGGAACAAACCACAGCAGCATTGGGGGGGAGACAGCTCTATCTCTATAGGGACTGCTGACATCACATCCAAGATGGCGGCACCCAGCAGCAGTGGCAGGGATGTCTACACACGGGAGACTATTACAGACAAATGACAGGAATAAAATACATGAAATGTTTATATGTTATTATAGGAAGACTGTTATTGAAATGAATGGTCATGTGACGGGGATATCAAACCCTCAATGTGAAATGTCCTGCATAGCAGAGCACTGCAGGACGTACCATTTCCCTTTGTGTTCTGTCTGCAGGCTGTCATTTGTTTACATTCTTCATTTATACTTTATTTGAAATATATTTCCATTTTGAGGATGGCTCCACTGTCTGACGGGGTCTCATGGAGCCACCCGTACATGTAGGGCCATCATTAGAAATCATGGGGCTCCATAGATCCTGCCTGAGAGGACCCCCCCCACCATACATCCTTTCCGACAGGGCCCCCACCATACATCCTGCCTGACAGGGCCCCCTTCCATACATCCTGCCTGACAGGGCCCCCTTCCATACATCCTGCCTGACAGGGCCCCCTTCCATACATCCTTCCTGACAGGGCCCCCATCATACATCCTTCCTGACAGGGCCTCCACCATACATCCTGCCTGACAGGGACCCCTTCCATACATCCTGCCTGACAGGGCCCCCTTCCATACATCCTGCCTGACAGGGCCCCCTTCCATACATCCTGCCTGACAGGGCCCCCTTCCATACATCCTGTCTGACAGGGCCCCCACCATACATCCTGTCTGACAGGGCCCCCTTCCATACATCCTGCCTGACAGGGCCCCCACCATACATCCTGTCTGGCAGGGCCCCCTTCCATACATCCTGTCTGGCAGGGCCCCCTTCCATACATCCTGCCTGACAGGGCCCCCTTCCATACATCCTGCCTGACAGGGCCCCCACCATACATCCTGTCTGACAGGGCCCCCACCATGCATCCTGTCTGACAGGGCCCCCTTCCATACATCCTGCCTGACAGGGGCCCCCATCATACATCCTTTCTGACAGGGCCCCCTTCTATACATCCTGTCTGACAGGGCCCCCACCATACATCCTGTCTGACAGGGCCCCCACCATACATCCTTTATGACAGGGCCCCCCCATACATCGTGCCTGACAGGGCCCCCACCATACACCCTTGGGTTCATGTGCATAACACTGCTCATACCTCAGTGTATAGGACAGACGTAACTGAAAAATTCGGATACATCCTAATCTCTGAATAATGAAAATTTTGTCTGAATTTTGATTTGGAATGAAACGCACCGCTCATGTCTATGTCCCGCTCATGTCTATGTCCCGCTCATGTCCATCTGCCGCTCATGTCTATGTCCCGCTCATGTCCATCTGCCGCTCATGTCTATGTCCCGCTCATGTCCATCTTCCGCTCATGTCCATCTTCAGCTCATGTCCATCTTCAGCTCATGTCCATCTTCCGCTCATGTCCATCTGCCGCTCATGTCCATCTGCCGCTCATGTCCATCTGCCGCTCATGTCCATCTTCCGCTCATGTCCATCTTCCGCTCATGTCCATCTTCCGCTCATGTCCATCTGCCGCTCATGTCCATCTGCCGCTCATGTCCATCTGCCGCTCATGTCCATCTTCCGCTCATGTCCATCTTCAGCTCATGTCCATCTTCAGCTCATGTCCATCTTCCGCTCATGTCCATCTTCCGCTCATGTCCATCTTCCGCTCATGTCCATCTGCCGCTCATGTCCATCTGCCGCTCATGTTCATCTGCCGCTCATGTCCATCTTCCGCTCATGTCCATCTTCAGCTCATGTCCATCTTCAGCTCATGTCCATCTTCCGCTCATGTCCATCTGCCGCTCATGTCCATCTTCAGCTCATGTTCATCTGCCGCTCATGTCCATCTGCCGCTCATGTCCATCTGCCGCTCATGTCCATCTGCCGCTCATGTCCATCTTCCGCTCATGTCCATCTTCCGCTCACGTCCATCTGCTGCTCACGTCCATCTTCCGCTCACGTC
Source organism: Staurois parvus (assembly GCF_062004578.1). Taxonomy (NCBI): domain Eukaryota; kingdom Metazoa; phylum Chordata; class Amphibia; order Anura; family Ranidae; genus Staurois; species Staurois parvus. The sequence goes on along the minus strand of NW_028320036.1, from coordinate 19,091 downwards.
CATCAGCCGCTCACGTCCATCAGCCGCTCACGTCCATCAGCCGCTCATGTCTATCTTCCGCTCCTGTCCATCTGCCGCTCATGTCTATCAGCCGCTCATGTCTATCAGCCGCTCATGTCTATCAGCCGCTCATGTCTATCAGCTTCCTTTGGCAGACCTTTCAAGATTCTACACCCCCCGGGAGTGTCTGTGTTACCAGCTGTGTGCTGTGCCTCCATCCTCTGACCCCTGCAGTAATGCTGAGCCCATTCTGCCCCTCCCCCATATTATTTTAATACATAATACAGCTGACTTTACTGGAGTGTTGGTAATTTTGGACTTTCCTGACCCAACCGTGGTCTCTCATAGCCCCCCCCCCCCCGTTAAAAGCTTCAGACTGATCTCAATCCAGTGAAACGCATGAGAGCAGCATCTCTCTCTACTTCCTCCCTCCCTATTGGCTCTTGACGCTGTCAATCATAGTCAGTGACAGGGAAACAAAACAGGGGGCGGGACCAAGCTCCACTGTCTGTGTCAATAGATGCAGACAGCGAGGCTCAGGAGCATGCCCATAGCAGGTGGCTTGCTATGGGGGCACTTGTTGGAGAGGGGGGGAGAAACCAAGAACGCCGGTGGGGACCCGAGAAGAGGAGGATCGGGGCTGCTTTGGGCAAAACCATTACAGGAACAGGTAAGTATAAGGTTTGTTATTTTTAAGAAAAAATAAATAAATTTTGAATTATTTTAAAGTGGAACTTCACTCTCTCTATCAACAATGACTATTGTAAATCCTTGTGCTAGTATTAGTAAATACGTTAGATAGGAAAGCATATCATATTCATTTTACATTTCTTCAGTTACTTCCTGGTTTCTGGCCCAGGCAAACAATGTTATACATCCCAGGAGTCTTCAGGAGGGGAGGAGGGGTTTTCTCAGCTAAGCACACCCTCCTGCTTGCATGGCTGAGCTAAGATGGATTCCAGGAAGTAAATGCTACACGAATCGTCTGCCCTTACCCAAGATGGCCACGGCCAGAAATGCTAGGGGGGATTTTTGCAAAGTGAATTTTCAACAAAATAAAGCATGCAGACATGGATGGATTGAGGGGGGGGGGTATTGCTTTGGATAATAAAAATTAAATAACTTTGGTTTGTAGTGTTCAGGTGCTGTGTGGTTCCGCTTTAAGCATTTGCTCTAACATTCACCAGACATTCACTGTGTGCCGAGTTTTTAAAGATAGTAATTGATTCAATATTTGGTGAAAGTCACATTCATGGCTTTATAAATATTCACCTATGATTCCCAGCTATGCTATCTCCTATAATGCTGTAAATAGGCTTAACCCCTCGCCTACCAGGCACTTCTACCCCCTTCCTTACCAGGCCAATTTTCAGCTTTCAGCGCTGCCGCACTTTGATTGACAATTGCGCAGTCATGCAACATTGTACCCATATGAAATTTTGATCATTTTTTTCTCACAAATAGAGCTTTCTTTTGGTGGTATTTAATTGCCACTGGGCGCTTTACTTTTTGCGCTATAAATAAAAAAAGTGCAAAAAATTTGAAAAAAAATTTTCTTTGTTTCTATTATAAAATTTTTCAAACAGGTATTTTTTCTTCTTCACTGATGTGCATTGATGAGGCAGCACTGATGGGCACTGATAGGCGGCACTGATGGGCACTGATAGGCAGCACTAAAGGGCAGTACTAATGAGGTGGCACGGATAGGCGGCACTGATAGCACTAATGAGGTGTCACGGATAGGCGGCACTAATATGCAGCACTGATAGGCGGCACTGATAGGTGACACTGATGATGGGTACTGATAGACGGCACTGACTGGCATCACTGCTGGGCACTGACTGGCACAACCCCTGGGCACTGACTGGTGGCACTGACTGGCAGCACTGACTGGCACAACCCCTGGGCACTGACTGGTGGCACTGACTGGCAGCACTGGTGGGCAGCACTGGTGGGTGGGCACAGGTGGGTGGCACTGGTGGGCACAGGTGGGTGGCACTTCTGGGCACAGGTGTGTGACACTGCAGAGTGGCACAGGTGGGTGCACTGCTGGGCACAGGTGGGTGCACTGCTGGGCACAGGTGGGTGGAGCTAGTGGGCGCACTGCTGGGCACAGGTGGGCGGAACTTGCGGGTGGCACTGCTGGGCACCGATCATCAGGGCACTGATCATCAGTGTCTTGATGATCGGTGCCGATCCCCGCTGTGACAACTGCCGGTTCTCGGCAGTACTTTCCTCACGATCTGACAGCGTGAGGAAAGGTGCAGCCGAGAACCGGCACTTGCATTTCCCTGTGATCAGCGTGTCATTGGACTCCGCTGATCACGTGGTAAAAGGCCGCTGGGATCGGCCTTTTACCACATCACGTGATCAGCTGTGTCCGTAGGACACAGCGATCACGGAGATCGCCGGGTGCGCGCCACCTGGGGCGCGCAGGAGAGCGCGTTCTGGGGGGACGTCATATGACGTCCACCCAGAACTGGCCGGCCGCAGTGAAGCCGTCATTCGGCTATCTGCGGTCGGCAACTAGTTAAGAAAAGACAATAAAACTGTTAATAATAATAATAAATACTACATACATGTAATAAAAACGTCTCATTAAGTGGAACAAAATATATAACTCCCCCTCTCTGTTGGGGTCCCTCAAGGCTCTGTCCTCGGGCCCCTTCTCTTCTCCATCTACACCTCCTCCCTTGGCCAACTCATACACTCTCACGGCTTCAACTACCACCTCTATGCCGACGACACACAAATCTATCTCTCAACCCCCCACCTCACCCCCTCGGTCTCCACCCGAATCACACACCTACTGAGCGACATATCTGACTGGATGTCACTCCACTTCCTTAAACTGAACCTCTCCATAACCGAGTTTCTTGTCTTCCCCCCAGCCCGGACCCCACCCCCCATTGACTTCTCCATCATGTCCAACAACGCCACCATCAAACCCGCCCCGCAGGCCAGAGTACTTGGTGTCATTCTGGACTCCAACCTATCCTTCCAGCCCCAAGTCCAATCTTTAACAAACTCGTGCAGACTCCACCTCCGCAACATCGCCAAAATCCGCACGTTCCTAACTCCAGAAACCACTAAACAGCTCATCCACTCCCTCATCATATCACGACTCAACTACTGCAACTCCCTCCTCACTGGCCTGCCTCGCCGCTGGCTATCCCCGCTTCAGTCCATCCTGAATACGGCTGCCAGACTCATTCACCTTTCCAACCGCTCCGTTTCCGCCACCCCCCTCTGCCAATCCCTCCACTGGCCTCTATTCAGTGTCCTCCACCCCCCTCTGCCAATCCCTCCACTGGCCTGCACCCAGTGTGCTCCACCCCCCTCTGCCAATCCCTCCACTGGCCTCCATTCAGTGTCCTCCACCCCCCTCTGCCAATCCCTCCACTGGCCTCCACCCAGTGTGCTCCACCCCCCTCTGCCAATCCCTCCACTGGCTTCCGATTGCCCAACGGATCAAATTCAAAATCCTAACACTGACGTACAAAGTCGTCCACCATACTGCCCCGAATTACATCACTGACCTAATATCCAAGTACCACCCAACACGCACACTCCGCTCTTCACAAGACCTCCTTCTCTCTAGTTCCCTGGTCTCCTCCTCCCATGCCCGCCTCCAGGACTTCTCCAGGGCTTCCCCCATCCTCTGGAACTCCCTGCCCCAACCCATCAGATTATCACCTACTCTCCTCTCCTTTAGGCGCACCCTGAAAACCCATCTCTTCAGGGAAGCCTACCCCACCCCCTGCTGACTTGCCAACCTCCTCCACTCTTCCTACCACCCCATCCCCCACAGCTATCTCCTCCTGTACCACCATCCCCTCCCTCCTAGATTGTAAGCTCCAAAGAGCAGGGCCTTCGATCCCCTCATGTCTTGCATTGTATTGGTATTGTTCTGTCACATGTTCTGTCCCCCTTTGTAATGTACAGCGCTGAGCGAACTATTGGCGCTCTATAAATACTGAATAATAATATAACATTTCAATAATAAAAACAACATAATAATATTTTATTATTATTATTAATAATAATACTTAAATATAAAACCAATAACACCATTAATAATAATACTAAATAATAAATAAAAACACTACATCAATATAATAAAAATTTAGTTATTGTATTTTTATTAGTAATAATAATAGTAATATGTATTATATTATTAATATTAATAATAATAATAATAATAATAATAATTATTATTATTATTATTATTAATAATAATAATAATAATAATAATAATAACAATAATAATACTTTATTAAATAAAAATAAATAAATATATATAAAAAATAATGTCATTGTTAAAATTATTAATATTTTGACATTATTTTTATGATATTTAGGTTATATTTTTATTATTTCATATTTAAACTGTTATTATTAATAACAATCATTTTAATAAAATAATGCTTTTTTAATATTTTAATAATATTAGTGCTACATAAATATAATTAAAAGAATATTATTTTTGTTAACTTTATTCATAACAATAATTTTAATTAAAACTTAAACTGCCAAATAATAATAATTGAAACGGCACATAATAATAACAATAATAATATATAAAATGCTATAAAAGATAACTAGATCTATATATAGGATGTATCCCCCCATGTGTGTCTATTTATGCAGCTCTGTTGCTCTCTGGCTCCCCTGGCGGCGGCCTCCGGTTAGTACAGCGCTGCAGTATGACAGGGAGCAGGCGTGGCTCTGCAGTCCCCGGCTCCCCGCCCACCCTCGGCTCATTGCGGTAGTGTCTGTATGTTAACCGTCACCTCCACCTCCCCCCACACGACTCAGGGGCACCTTTCCTGCTCACAGCCTGTCCTCAGTCCGCGGCAACGTTCTCTAGGGCGCCCTCCATATTACTGTAGACTGGACAGGTCACAGGAAGCTAGGCGTTTCGCCTCACGTAAAATGGCGTCGCAAAAAGGGACCTCTGAGAGAGGGCGAGAGGGGGGTCACATGGTCGCTGGGCGGGGTCCCAAATTCGGGCAGACAAAGCGTCACCTAGCAACAAACGCGAGGCGTGAATGATTCATGAGGTGACGTCACGGCGCACGGCACGTTCTTCTTCAGGCGCGTGACATCAGCACGGGTGAGGCCGGCTTGAGCGAGGCGGAGAAGGTAACGGCCGGAGCGGGTGAGGAGCGGGAACCGGGCCGGGGGAAGGGTGTGGGAGCGAGACACCGGGACTGCGGGTGGAGGAGGACGGCTGTTACCAGTGGCCTGTCACGTCTTCCGCCTCATACCGAAGCTTCCCTCAGTATACCTCCCAGCCGGTGTGAGGAGAGACTCCCGGACTGTGTCGCGGCCTGTCCGCCGCCTTCTGACCCGCCACCCATTCATTGCTCGTCCCTCCCCCTCATCCTCTATCATTGTCAGCCCACACCCCCTCCCCTGTGCCCATCAATTGTCAGCCCACACCCCCTCCCCCGTGCCCATCAATTGTCAGCCCACACCCCCTCCCCCGTGCCCATCAATTGTCAGCCCACACCCCCTCCCCCGTGCCCATCAATTGTCAGCCCACACCCCCTCCCCTGTGCCCATCAATTGTCAGCCCACACCCCCTCCCCCGTGCCCATCAATTGTCAGCCCCCCCCCGTGCCCATCGATTGTCAGCCCACCCCCCCCGTGCCCATCGATTGTCAGCCCACCCCCCCGTGCCCATCGATTGTCAGCCCACCCCCCCGTGCCCATCGATTGTCAGCCCACCCCCCCGTGCCCATCGATTGTCAGCCCACCCCCCCGTGCCCATCGATTGTCAGCCCACCCCCCCCGTGCCCATCGATTGTCAGCCCACCCCCCCCGTGCCCATCGATTGTCAGCCCACCCCCCCCGTGCCCATCGATTGTCAGCCCACCCCCCCCGTGCCCATCGATTGTCAGCCCACACCCCCTCCCCCGTGCCCATCGATTGTCAGCCCACACCCCTCCCCCGTGCCCATCGATTGTCAGCCCACACCCCCTCCCCCGTGCCCATCGATTGTCAGCCCACACCCCCTCCCCCGTGCCCATCGATTGTCAGCCCACACCCCCTCCCCCGTGCCCATCGATTGTCAGCCCACACCCCCTCCCCCGTGCCCATCGATTGTCAGCCCACACCCCCTCCCCCGTGCCCATCGATTGTCAGCCCACACCCCCTCCCCCGTGCCCATCGATTGTCAGCCCACACCCCCTCCCCCGTGCCCATCGATTGTCAGCCCACACCCCCTCCCCCGTGCCCATCGATTGTCAGCCCACACCCCCTCCCCCGTGCCCATCGATTGTCAGCCCACACCCCCTCCCCCGTGCCCATCGATTGTCAGCCCACACCCCCTCCCCCGTGCCCATCGATTGTCAGCCCACACCCCCTCCCCCGTGCCCATCAATTGTCAGCCCCCCCGTGCCCATCAATTGTCAGCCCACACCCCCTCCCCCGTGCCCATCGATTGTCAGCCCACACCCCCTCCCCCGTGCCCATCGATTGTCAGCCCACACCCCCTCCCCCGTGCCCATCGATTGTCAGCCCAAACTCCCCCCCTGTGCCCATCAATTGTTAGCCCACACCCCCTCCCCCGTGCCCATCAATTGTCAGCCCACACCCCCTCCCCCGTGCCCATCAATTGTCAGCCCACACCCCCTCCCCCGTGCCCATCAATTGTCAGCCCACACTTCCTCCCCCGTGCCCATCGATTGTCAGCCCACACCCCCTCCCCCGTGCCCATCGATTGTCAGCCCACACCCCCTCCCCTGTGCCCATCGATTGTCAGCCCAAACTCCCCCCCTGTGCCCATCAATTGTCAGCCCACACCCCCTCCCCCGTGCCCATCAATTGTCAGCCCACACCCCCTCCCCCGTGCCCATCGATTGTCAGCCCACACTTCCTCCCCCGTGCCCATCGATTGTCAGCCCACACCCCCCCCCCCCGTGCCCATCAATTGTCAGCCCAAACTCCCCCCCCGTGCCCATCAATTGTCAGCCCACACCCCCTCCCCCGTGCCCATCAATTGTCAGCCCACACCCCCTCCCCCGTGCCCATCAATTGTCAGCCCACACTTCCTCCCCCGTGCCCATCAATTGTCAGCCCACACTTCCTCCCCCGTGCCCATCAATTGTCAGCCCACACTTCCTCCCCCGTGCCCATCAATTGTCAGCCCACACTTCCTCCCCCGTGCCCATCAATTGTCAGCCCACACTTCCTCCCCCGTGCCCATCAATTGTCAGCCCACACTTCCTCCCCCGTGCCCATCAATTGTCAGCCCACACTTCCTCCCCCGTGCCCATCAATTGTCAGCCCACACTTCCTCCCCCGTGCCCATCAATTGTCAGCCCACACTTCCTCCCCCGTGCCCATCAATTGTCAGCCCACACTTCCTCCCCCGTGCCCATCAATTGTCAGCCCACACTTCCTCCCCCGTGCCCATCAATTGTCAGCCCACACTTCCTCCCCCGTGCCCATCAATTGTCAGCCCACACTTCCTCCCCCGTGCCCATCAATTGTCAGCCCACACTTCCTCCCCCGTGCCCATCAATTGTCAGCCCACACTTCCTCCCCCGTGCCCATCAATTGTCAGCCCACACTTCCTCCCCCGTGCCCATCAATTGTCAGCCCACACTTCCTCCCCCGTGCCCATCAATTGTCAGCCCACACTTCCTCCCCCGTGCCCATCAATTGTCAGCCCACACTTCCTCCCCCGTGCCCATCAATTGTCAGCCCACACTTCCTCCCCCGTGCCCATCAATTGTCAGCCCACACTTCCTCCCCCGTGCCCATCAATTGTCAGCCCACACTTCCTCCCCCGTGCCCATCAATTGTCAGCCCACACTTCCTCCCCCGTGCCCATCAATTGTCAGCCCACACTTCCTCCCCCGTGCCCATCAATTGTCAGCCCACACTTCCTCCCCCGTGCCCATCAATTGTCAGCCCACACTTCCTCCCCCGTGCCCATCAATTGTCAGCCCACACTTCCTCCCCCGTGCCCATCAATTGTCAGCCCACACTTCCTCCCCCGTGCCCATCAATTGTCAGCCCACACTTCCTCCCCCGTGCCCATCAATTGTCAGCCCACACTTCCTCCCCCGTGCCCATCAATTGTCAGCCCACACTTCCTCCCCCGTGCCCATCAATTGTCAGCCCACACTTCCTCCCCCGTGCCCATCAATTGTCAGCCCACACTTCCTCCCCCGTGCCCATCAATTGTCAGCCCACACTTCCTCCCCCGTGCCCATCAATTGTCAGCCCACACTTCCTCCCCCGTGCCCATCAATTGTCAGCCCACACTTCCTCCCCCGTGCCCATCAATTGTCAGCCCACACTTCCTCCCCCGTGCCCATCAATTGTCAGCCCACACTTCCTCCCCCGTGCCCATCAATTGTCAGCCCACACTTCCTCCCCCGTGCCCATCAATTGTCAGCCCACACTTCCTCCCCCGTGCCCATCAATTGTCAGCCCACACTTCCTCCCCCGTGCCCATCAATTGTCAGCCCACACTTCCTCCCCCGTGCCCATCAATTGTCAGCCCACACTTCCTCCCCCGTGCCCATCAATTGTCAGCCCACACTTCCTCCCCCGTGCCCATCAATTGTCAGCCCACACTTCCTCCCCCGTGCCCATCAATTGTCAGCCCACACTTCCTCCCCCGTGCCCATCAATTGTCAGCCCACACTTCCTCCCCCGTGCCCATCAATTGTCAGCCCACACTTCCTCCCCCGTGCCCATCAATTGTCAGCCCACACTTCCTCCCCCGTGCCCATCAATTGTCAGCCCACACTTCCTCCCCCGTGCCCATCAATTGTCAGCCCACACTTCCTCCCCCGTGCCCATCAATTGTCAGCCCACACTTCCTCCCCCGTGCCCATCAATTGTCAGCCCACACTTCCTCCCCCGTGCCCATCAATTGTCAGCCCACACTTCCTCCCCCGTGCCCATCAATTGTCAGCCCACACTTCCTCCCCCGTGCCCATCAATTGTCAGCCCACACTTCCTCCCCCGTGCCCATCAATTGTCAGCCCACACTTCCTCCCCCGTGCCCATCAATTGTCAGCCCACACTTCCTCCCCCGTGCCCATCAATTGTCAGCCCACACTTCCTCCCCCGTGCCCATCAATTGTCAGCCCACACTTCCTCCCCCGTGCCCATCAATTGTCAGCCCACACTTCCTCCCCTGTGCCCATCAATTGTCAGCCCACACTTCCTCCCCTGTGCCCATCAATTGTCAGCCCACACTTCCTCCCCTGTGCCCATCAATTGTCAGCCCACACTTCCTCCCCTGTGCCCATCAATTGTCAGCCCACACTTCCTCCCCTGTGCCCATCAATTGTCAGCCCACACTTCCTCCCCTGTGCCCATCAATTGTCAGCCCACACTTCCTCCCCTGTGCCCATCAATTGTCAGCCCACACTTCCTCCCCTGTGCCCATCAATTGTCAGCCCACACCCCCTCCCCTGTGCCCATCAATTGTCAGCCCCCCGTGCCCATCAATTGTCAGCCCCCCCGTGCCCATCAATTGTCAGCCCCCCCGTGCCCATCAATTGTCAGCCCCCCCCGTGCCCATCAATTGTCAGCCCCCCCCGTGCCCATCAATTGTCAGCCCCCCCGTGCCCATCAATTGTCAGCCCACACCACCCCCCTGTGCCCATCAATTGTCAGCCCAAACTCCCCCCCCCGTGCCCATCAATTGTCAGCCCCCCCGTGCCCATCAATTGTCAGCCCCCCCGTGCCCATCAATTGTCAGCCCCCCCGTGCCCATCAATTGTCAGCCCCCCCGTGCCCATCAATTGTCAGCCCCCCCGTGCCCATCAATTGTCAGCCCCCCCGTGCCCATCAATTGTCAGCCCCCCCGTGCCCATCAATTGTCAGCCCCCCCGTGCCCATCAATTGTCAGCCCAAACTCCCCCCCCCCCGTGCCCATCAATTGTCAGCCCAAACTCCCCCCCCCCCGTGCCCATCAATTGTCAGCCCCCCCCGTGCCCATCAATTGTCAGCCCCCCCCCTTGCCCATCAATTGTCAGCCCCCCCCCTTTGCCCATCAATTGTCAGCCCCCCCCCCTTTGCCCATCAATTGTCAGCCCCCCCCCTTTGCCCATCAATTGTCAGCCCCCCCCCCCTTTGCCCATCAATTGTCAGCCCCCACCCCTTTGCCCATCAATTGTCAGCCCCCACCCCCTCCCCTATCAATTGTCAGCCCCCACCCCCTCCCCTATCAATTGTCAGCCCCCACCCCCTCCCCTATCAATTGTCAGCCCCCACCCCCTCCCCTATCAATTGTCAGCCCCCACCCCCTCCCCTATCAATTGTCAGCCCCCACCCCCTCCCCTATCAATTGTCAGCCCCCACCCCCTCCCCTTTGCCCATCAATTGTCAGCCCCCACCCCCTCCGTGCCCATCAATTGTCAGCCCCAACCCCCCCCCCCCCGTGCCCATCAATTGTCAGCCCCAACCCCCCCCCCCCCCGTGCCCATCAATTGTCAGCCCCGCCCCAACCCCCCCTCCCCCGTGCCCATCAATTGTCGGCCCCCTCCCCCGTGCCCATCAATTGTCGGCCCCCTCCCCCGTGCCCATCAATTGTCGGCCCACACCCCCTCCCCTGTGCCCATCAATTGTCAGCCCAAACTCCCCCCCGTGCCCATCAATTGTCATCCCCCCTGTGCCCATCAATTGTCATCCCCCCCGTGCCCATCAATTGTCATCCCCCCCGTGCCCATCAATTGTCATCCCCCCCCCGTGCCCATCAATTGTCAGCCCACCCCCTCTCCCCTGTGCCCATCAATTGTCAGACCACCCCCCCTCCCCTGTGCCCATCAATTGTCAGCCCAAACTCCCCCCCTGTGCCCATCAATTGTCAGCCCAAACTCCCCCCCCCTTTGCCCATCAATTGTCAGCCCCCCCCCCTTTGCCCATCAATTGTCAGCCCCCCCCCCTTTGCCCATCAATTGTCAGCCCCCCCCCTTTGCCCATCAATTGTCAGCCCCCCCCCTTTGCCCATCAATTGTCAGCCCCCCCCCTTTGCCCATCAATTGTCAGCCCCCCCCCCTTTGCCCATCAATTGTCAGCCCCCCCCCTTTGCCCATCAATTGTCAGCCCCCACCCCCTCCCCTATCAATTGTCAGCCCCCACCCCCTCCTCTTTGCCCATCAATTGTCAGCCCCCACCCCCTCCCCTATGCCCATCAATTGTCAGCCCCAACCCCCCACGTGCCCATCAATTGTCAGCCCCGCCCCGTGCCCATCAATTGTCAGCCCCCACCCCCCCTCCCCTTTGCCCATCAATTGTCAGCCCCCACCCCCTCCCCTGTGCCCATCAATTGCTCGCCCCCACCCCCTCCCCTGTGCCCATCCATTGTCAGCCCACGCCACCACCCCCTGTGCCCATCAATTGTCAGCCCACACCCCCTCCCCTGTGCCCATCAATTGTCAGCCCAAACTCCCCCCTGTCCCCATCAATTGTCATCCCCCCCCGTGCCCATCAATTGTCAGCCCACCCCCCCTCCCCTGTGCCCATCAATTGTCAGACCACCCCCCCTCCCCTGTGCCCATCAATTGTCAGCCCAAACTCCCCCCCCTGTGCCCATCAATTGTCAGCCCAAACTCCCCCCCCCTGTGCCCATCAATTGTCAGCCCCCTCCCCTGTGCCCATCACTTGTCAGCCCCCTCCCCTGTGCCCATCACTTGTCAGCCCCCTCCCCTGTGCCCATCACTTGTCAGCCCCCTCCCCTGTGCCCATCACTTGTCAGCCCCCTCCCCTGTGCCCATCACTTGTCAGCCCCCTCCCCTGTGCCCATCACTTGTCAGCCCCCACCCCTTTGCCCATCAATTGTCAGCCCCCACCCCCTCCCCTATCAATTGTCAGCCCCCACCCCCTCCCCTTTGCCCATCAATTGTCAGCCCCAACCCCCCCCGTGCCCATCAATTGTCAGCCCCGCCCCAACCCCCCCCCCCCGTGCCCATCAATTGTCAGCCCCGCCCCAACCCCCCCCCCGTGTCCATCAATTATCAGCCCACGCCACCACCCCCCGTGCCCATCAATTGTCATCCCCCCCGTGCCCATCAATTGTCATCCCCCCCGTGCCCATCAATTGTCATCCCCCCCGTGCCCATCAATTGTCATCCCCCCCGTGCCCATCAATTGTCATCCCCCCGTGCCCATCAATTGTCAGCCCACCCCCCCTCCCCTGTGCCCATCAATTGTCAGCCCACCCCCCCTCCCCTGTGCCCATCAATTGTCAGCCCAAACTCCCCCGCTGTGCCCATCAATTGTCAGCCCAAACTCCCCCCCCTGTGCCCATCAATTGTCAGCCCCCCCCCTGTGCCCATCAATTGTCAGCCCAAACTCCCCCCCCTGTGCCCATCAATTGTCAGCCCCCCCCCTTTGCCCATCAATTGTTAGCCCCCTCCCCTTTGCCCATCAATTGTCAGCCCCCTCCCCTTTGCCCATCAATTGTCAGCCCCCTCCCCTTTGCCCATCAATTGTCAGCCCCCTCCCCTTTGCCCATCAATTGTCAGCCCCCTCCCCTTTGCCCATCAATTGTCAGCCCCCTCCCCTTTGCCCGTCAATTGTCAGCCCCCCCTCCCCTTTGCCCGTCAATTGTCAGCCCCCCCTCCCCTTTGCCCGTCAATTGTCAGCCCCCCCTCCCCTTTGCCCGTCAATTGTCAGCCCCCCCTCCCCTTTGCCCGTCGGTTGTCAGCCCCCCCTCCCCTTTGCCCGTCGGTTGTCAGCCCCCCCCTCCCCTTTGCCCGTCGGTTGTCAGCCCCCCCTCCCCCGCGCCCGTCGGTTGTCAGCCCCCCCTCCCCCGCGCCCGTCGGTTGTCAGCCCCCCCTCCCCCGCGCCCGTCGGTTGTCAGCCCCCCCTCCCCCGCGCCCGTCGGTTGTCAGCCCCCCCTCCCCCGCGCCCGTCGGTTTTCAGCCCCCCCTCCCCCGCGCCCGTCGGTTGTCAGCCCCCCCTCCCCCGCGCCCGTCGGTTGTCAGCCCCCCCTCCCCCGCGCCCGTCGGTTGTCAGCCCCCCCTCCCCCGCGCCCGTCGGTTGTCAGCCCCCCCTCCCCCGCGCCCGTCGGTTGTCAGCCCCCCCTCCCCCGCGCCCGTCGGTTGTCAGCCCCCCCATAAGTTGTCATTCAAAGCCTCTCTTCCCATCAATTGTTCCTTCATATGCCCTGTGCCCATTAATTGTCACCCCTCCCGTGTCTATCACCTGCCTCCCATCAGTTGTTGCACCCCCCCCAATCCGTGTCCATCAGTTGTCACCCCCCCATGCAGATCACCTTTCTCCATCAATCGTTCCTCCGTATCTCCTGTGCCCATCAGCTGTTACCCCACAACCGCCTGTGCCCATCAATTGTCACCCCTCCTGTGTCCATCACCTGCCTCCCATCAGTTGTTGCCCCCCAATCCCGTGTCCATCAGTTGTCACCCCCCATGCACTTCACCTTTTTCCATCAGTTGTTCCTCCATACCTTCTGGGACACGTGGTGTCACCAAACCCCATCTGTTGTCACCCCACAACCCCCTGTTCCTGTCACCTGCCCCCCCCTATCAGTTGTAACCCTATATCCCTTGTGCTGATCAACTGTCAGCCCACACCCTTTGTGCTCATCAATTGTTCCTCCATATCCTCTGTTTCTATCACCTGCCCCCATCAGTTGTCCTCTCTCCACCCTGCCCCCCGTGTCCATTACCTGCCCTCCCAAGTCTTCTGTCAGTCTATTGGTGTTAGACCTGTCAGCTGTCACTTCCATTTACCCACCTTTTATAATACTCACCTCATTTACCCAGCCTGTATACTAATATGCCTGTCATCTGTCACTGCACTCCTCTACCCGGTCTTTAACCTCTTCCCGTCGGCCACACGCAAATGATGCGGCTTCTCTGTGTCTGGGCCTTGTCGCCAAGCAGCTGCACATATGCGTGCTATGAAGAAAAACATGTGCTGAGAGCGCGCGCCCTGCGTGTTCCCAGCACACGTGTCCGGTACTCACGGAATGGTCCTGATCTCCTCTTTCAATCAGGACCTTTCCCGATTGTGTGAGCGCAGTGATGGCGAATCACGGCGGTCACATGACCTTATAGCTCCGCCTCCCGGCTTCTGAAACCCTGAAAGGGCCGGCGCCAAAGGGTTAATGTGTGCTGTTGGTCACCTCATAGACCCACCCTGTATAATATGCCTGTCATCTATCACCCCCATATACTCAGTTCATATAATACATTTGTCACCCGTCTTCCCAGTCTCTAGAGAGGTTTGTCATCTGTTATCTCATACTCCCCATTAAGGATCGGCACCTTTTGGGAGCCGGGAAGGGGGGGGGGGAGCGGGTACCCGACATTGACAGGTACCCTCTCCCACTCCCACCTACGTGATCAAAAGCGGAAGTTGTCAAACCCCAGCCCTCCCTCCTGTAGTCTTCTGGGACACATGGTGGGACCATTCACAAAGCTCAGCGCTACTCGCACATGCTCAGTGGGTACCCGGCGTAAAGCAGTCACCTCCAGGGTGCCCACACTGAAGATGCTGGTGCCAGGAGCTGCTGACTGTTATTCTTTTTATATCTTCAGTGGAACTTTGCTTTTAAGCTTTGGAAATCAAACCTGGAAGCCGATCAATTTCTATGCGGAGCTGCATCAGTGTTGCACCCTCCAGCGTTCGTAAATAACCCCCACAATGTAACTTTGTCTTTTAGATGGGTTTGTTACCGCCACTATTGGCTTTTACTTGTAGGGATTGTTAACCCCTTCACGTCTCCCGGCCCTTTAAGAGTTTCAGGAGGCAGGGCGGGGTTTAGGGTCATGTGACCGCCATGACGTGTCGTCACGGCAGTCACATGATCGGGAAAGGTCCCGATCGAAAGAGGAGATTGGGACCTCTCTGTGAGTACCGGGCATGTGTGCTGGGAGTGCGCAGGGCGCGCGCTCTCAGCACATATGTCCTTTTCTAATAGAACGCAAATGTGTGGACGCTCGGCATCTAGGCCCAGACACCAGGAGGCCGCACATTTGCATTCGGCCGGCGTGAAGAGGTTAAAGTTCACTTCCAACCTGAACCATTTTTGTTTTATCATTTTAAATCAGGGGTCCTCAAACTTTTAAACAGGGGGCCAGTTCACTGTCCCTCAGACCGTTGGAGGGCCGGACTATAGCTTCAAAAAACAACTGTTAACAAATGTGGACATAGTACAGAGGATGACCAGAGACTGCGGACACAGTACAGGAGATGACCAGAGACTGCGGACACAGTACAGGAGATGACCAGAGACTGCGGACACAGTACAGGAGATGACCAGAGACTGCGGACATAGTACAGGAGATGACCAGAGACTGCGGACATAGTACAGGAGATGACCAGAGACTGCGGACACAGTACAGGGATGACCAGAGACTGCGGACACAGTACAGGAGATGACCAGAGACTGCGGACACAGTACAGGGATGACCAGAGACTGCGGACATAGTACAGGGATGACCAGAGACTGCGGACAGTACAGGAGATGACCAGAGACTGCGGACAGTACAGGAGATGACCAGAGACTGCGGACAGTACAGGAGATGACCAGAGACTGCAGACATAGTACAGGAGATGGTCAGAGACTGCAGACATAGTACAGGAGATGACCAGAGACTGCGGACATAGTACAGGAGATGACCAGAGACTGCAGACATAGTACAGGAGATGGTCAGAGACTGCAGACATAGTACAGGAGATGACCAGAGACTGCGGACATAGTACAGGAGATGACCAGAGACTGCAGACACAGTACAGGAGATGGTCAGAGACTGCGGACACAGTACAGGAGATGACCAGAGACTGCGGACACAGTACAGGAGATGACCAGAGACTGCGGACATAGTACAGGAGATGACCAGAGACTGCGGACACGGTACAGGAGATGACCGGAGACTGCAGACGCGGTACAGGAGATGACCGGAGACTGCGGACGCGGTACAGGAGATGACCGGAGACTGCGGACGCGGTACAGGAGATGACCGGAGACTGCGGACGCGGTACAGGAGATGACCGGAGACTGCAGACATACAACGGCGGCAGGAATACTGGACCGCCCGCTCCATAACACGCACAGACATTTCCCCCCAAGTGTGTCTTATGGAGCGAAATAGTGCCCCATCGTTGGTGTCAGTGGGAGGAATAGTGTCCCTCCTTCGTGGCAAATACGCCCCTGCCGTCAGGCCGGATAAATGTCCTCGGCGGGCCGCATGTGGCCCACGGGCCGTAGTTTGAGGACCCCTGATCTAAATGGAATAGCAATAATTTGAACATGTGTCAGGTTTGTATTGCTGTCTGTGTCTGTATGGAGGAGATGACCTCTCAACAGGAAATGAGTGGAACAGACATCACAGGCCAGAAGTAATGCTGCAGTATTCCATATATTAACCCCTCGTCGTCCTGAGGATTTACCCCCCCCCCCCCCTTCCTGACCAGGCCTTTTTTTTTTGCGTTACGGCGCTGAGTTACATTTAACTAACAATTGCGCGGTCATGCAACACTGTACCCAAATGAAATTTATGTCCTTTTTTTTTTTTTTTTTTTTTCCCCCACGAATTGAGCTTCCTATTGGTGGTATTTGTTCGCCTGTGCGGTGTTTATTTTTTGC